>NC_056731.1:758495755-758783255 GCF_019279795.1 Protopterus annectens
TAAATCAGCTGAAAAAGCTGGTTCAAAGGGCAGCAGTGTAAGCTTTTCCAGAACGAAGTTGCGATCCCAAGTAGGTGTTGGTGCTCTCCTGGGCGGTCTTATGTTCTTGGCCCCTCTGAGGTACTGTCTTAGGAGTGGATGTAAAAATAAAGGAGTATTTGTGTTGTAATGGGCTGAAATTGCTGAGGAGTGGATCTTAATAGATGAAAAGGAAAGTCCTTTGTGCAACATCTCAGTTAAATATTGTAGAATCTGAGGAATGTTTGGATCAAGGGGATTTTGGCCTTTTGCCTGGTTCCAGGCGCAAAATCTTTTCCATTTGTCTGAATAGGTTTGTTTGGTGCTAGGCCTCCTGGCCTCCATAATGACATCCATAACAGCTTTGGATAGAGGTGTTGGCTGGTTGTTTATGTAATTTGCCATGCAGCCAGGTTTAAAGTCTTGAGCTGGCTGTGTAGAAACTGATTGTCTCGCTGGGTGAGCAGGTGAGGAATTTGTGGTAAAATCCATGGTGGGCCGTGGGCCATGTTCCTTAGAATTGGATACCAGTGCTGGCATGGCCAGTCTGGTGCAATGAGTATCATTTCTGGCCTCTCTAATCTGACTTTCAGCAGTACCTTTGCTAGAAGAGGCAGTGGAGGAAAGGCATACACTGTTAATGTCTTCCAACTGAATGAGAGGGCGTCCACTTTCCAAGCTTGTGGGTGGAATGTCCTTGTGCAAAATTTTTAAAGTTGGTAGTTTTGGGGGTTGGCAAACAGATCTATGTCTGGGCGTCCCCATTTTTGAGTTATCATTGCAAATACTTGTGGATCTAGTTTCCACTCATGGGGATCCATGATGTTTCTGCTTAGGGCGTCTGCCAATGTGTTTTTCTTTCCTGGTAGGAATTGTGCTTGTAGTTGAACTTGGTAAGACAGTGCTGTGTTCCACAAGGTCATTGCTTGCCTGCATAGGGGGTAGGAATGTGTGCCCCCTTGCTTATGTACCACATTACTGTGGTATTGTCCATCTTTATTATTAGTTGCCTTGGGCATAAGAGGTCCTTGAAGGCTGTTAGGGCATTCTGTACTGCTAGCATTTCTTTCTGATTGAGATGCAGATGCCTTTGATCTGTAGTCCATTTGCCCTGAATGCACTGTCCTGCCATGTGTGCTCCCCAGGCATAGTCCGATGCATCTGTTGTTAAAGTTTGCCTGGCTGTGGGTACGGTGAAAGGCTGGCCCTTGTTGAGGTGGCTTGCCTGTGCCCACCATAGAAACTCCTGTTGAAGGCAGGCAATGAGTGGTATCATTGCTTCTAAGCTGTGGCTGTGCTGAGACCATACGCTTTTCAGGTACCATTGTAATTTCCTCATATGCAGTTTTGCAAATGGTATTAGTAGTATGCAAGATGCCATGAATCCCAAGGCCTGCAGAATTTTACTTGCAGGGAGTTGGGTCTTTGTTGCCATTATTTTGAAGTATTGAGTCAGCTGCTGTTGCTTGTCTGGCGTGAGATAAGCCATCTGGGCTGTTGTATTCAAGCTGGCACCCAGGAATATTATGTTTTGTGAGGGCACTAGTTTTGATTTCTTTTCGTTTACTGTGTACCCTAGGCAACTTAGAAGGTGTTTGACAAATGCCAGATGCTTTAAAAGAATGTCCTTGCTTTCTGCTTGAATAAGGCAGTCGTCCAGGTATGGATAATATTTGAATTCCTCTGTCTGCAGTATGCAATTACTGGTGCCAGGCATTTTTTGAAGACCCTGGGAACAGTAGATAAGCCGAAGGGCAGTGCAGAGAATTGATAATGGGTTGAACCTGCAATGAAGCGGAGGTATTTTCTGCAATTTTGTCTGAAAGGGACATGCAGGTATGCCTCCTTGAGATCCAACGTTACTAGCCAAGCCTTCTTGCCCAGCATGGGAAGAAGCTGCTGTAGTGTTAGCATCCTGAATTTTGGTACTTGCAGATAGGTGTTCAGAATTGAAAGATCGAGAATGGGTCTCCATGCTTTGTCCTTTCTGGGGACTAGAAAGAGTCTTGAGTAAAATCCTTGTCCTTGCTCCTGTGTAGGTACCTGTTGATTGGCTCTCATGTCCATGAGAGCTGTAATTTGTTTTTGTGCTTCTGCCCATTGATTCGGTGGCAGGTTTGGCATTCTTTTTATCCTTGGCAAGATATGAAAGTGGAATCTGTATCCTTGTGAGACAATGTTTAGGACCCATTTGTCTTTTGTGATGATGTGCCAGTTGTCTGCAAAAAGTGCTAATTTTCCTCCCAAGGGAGCTGCCAAGAGAGATTTGCTTGGTAATTTGAGGGTTGAGTCATTGTGTTCGTCTTCTGCTAGCTTGGGGCCTGTCTTCTCCTCCCTTCTGGGTAGCAGTACCCCATTGGCAAGGTTTGTAAGGGCGTTGAGACTGACCTCTGCCCCTTGGGCGTCTGTATTTGCCCCTCTGTGATCTGTCAGAAGCTGGAAAGGACCAGTTTTTTGTTGGCCAATTTCTGCTGAAACGAGGGGGTTGTACCTGTAAAAAATCCTTGACCGTCTGTATAGACTTTGCCTTATCCTCCATTTTCTTTAAAACCTCTTCTGCTTTGACACCAAATAAGACATCCTGCTGTAAAGGTGCAGTAGTCCTGTCCTTCCCATTGGAAATGTTCCGTCATGGTGTGTAAAGTCTCCCCAAAGGAGTAGTCTTCAGGGGGAGATGCTGAGGGAATAGAGTCTTCAGCATCAGAGTCTTCATAAGGGGGAAAAGTTTAATTCTGTTCCTCAGAAGAATCTGAGGAAATTGAAACCTGGTCAGAGGAAGCATAATCCTCCTCTTGTCTTGGTCCTTTATCTGGAGGGGGATGGGAACCCCTGATTAGGGTAATCAAATCTTCAGCCATCTTAAGCATCTGTTTCTTAGGCATGGGGCCTTGAACTGTAGACTGATGTACAGTCTTTTTTGGTTTTAATGGAGTTTTAAGCTTAGAATAAGATTTAATGGTGAGTGTAGTCAGTCTGAAGACACCTTCTGCAACCGAAGGTGTTTCTACTGCACCAGGATCTCCTTCTGCTCCGGTGTCGGAAGGGCCTAATGAAGATGGCTGCGACGGCCTAGTACACTCCGCTTGAGAATTCGCAGCTGTCTGGGGTTCCAATTCTGTGGTGGTCAGGGGCTGCATAGGCGCCTCACTGAAAACCGGGGAACCGGTGACAGGCCCAGTACAGGCCTCGGAGTCTGGCTTGGTCCTAGGCTGCCTGTCCTTATCCTTGCGTTTTTTATGCATGCCGGACGTCGGCTGCTCCGACGGCATGATATAATTAAATTTCCTACCAAAGTAATGCCGTGCGAAGTCAAAATGGCGTTTGATACTTCGTTTATTAAACATAGCACAAAAGTGACAACCTGTGATGTCGTGTGGTCTGGGAATGGGCAAGGAATACAATAAGAATGGAAGTCCTTATGAGGTATTTGTTTCCCACAAGAAATGCAATTGTTAACTTTTTCTGTCATCGGACTGAGGCAAGAAAAGGTTCCCCAACAGGGTACTTAGCTTTATTGAAGACTTCGGACTGAAAATAGATTCGAAAATCTCAGGTGTCTGCTTCGGGCACCACGCGCAAGAAAGACTGAAGAAAATGGCATTGGGTGCCTCTTATATACCCCTGGCACACTGACGTCAGGGAAGAAGCGACAGCAACCGATGCCGGACCAAGACTTTGGAACTCTGGCCGACTGCGGGACCGCCTGACGGCAAGATAACCCAAGTGTGATGACTGCAGCAGGGTAACACGATGAACATCTGCCACACTACAATCCCACAATTCACCCTTGCCAAAATCTTTAGAGAGGTACGTCCTTAAGCAGTTCATGACGCACCTAATAAACAATCTCATTACCAGTACTCAATGTGGTTTCTGAACTGGATATAGAAGACTGCTTCTCAAGCCTCATAAGGCATAAGAAATCAGTTTTACAAAAGCAGAGTTGTGAGTAATATCTTTTTGGCTCTATGAAAAGCTTACAATACAGCAAACCTTAATACCTTGCTCCCTCTTCACTTACAGATATCTCGAAGCATTCCATTAAAAGATGTTAAATTATCTTGATGACAATCCCAGACGTGTGGTGGAATGATATGCCATTTGATATCATTAGGTGTCTGTCTGGGGAGCTGTACTTAGTTCCCTCTCCCACTGCAGTTGTTTTAAATAATATGTACACTAGCCTAGTAGTATAGCTGCCTAGTTTGATAAATCAGGGCTCCCTGTAAACATCAATAAAATCAACATCATGTTACGTATACCGGGCAATTCTAGTCCTTCTCTACCTGTCAACTTCCTAATCCTATCTAAAAAAAAAAAAAAAAAAAAAACAGGTCTACAGAGGTGGTCAACATGTCCAAACTATTCTACCTTACAAATAATCACAAGCTTAAATATGTCCATCATATTAACATGGAACGCAAGACCAAACAGAAATGTAGGTTTTTTGTTAAATATCATCTTAGCAGTCTATGATCAAGTTAAAATATCTTGAACCTTCATTCTTTCTATTCTATCAGTGTGCAAGATTAATAAGTCAATGGCTAGAAACTAGCAATAATTCAAGCATGAAAAGTCCCATCTTCCACTCATTTAACCAATGTTCTGCAGCAACAGCTCATAATTTTTTATTCATTTCATAGCATCTCACAAGTACCCTGTCAAAGGACCATGATCACTTTTATTAAAGTAGCCACTAAAATTTGCAGAATAGATACCATAAAGAACTTGATGTTTCAATAAATCACACACAAAACAGCATTTAGGAAGGCACTATAAAATCACTTTAAGAAACTGAGAATGTAGCTGTTCTAGCATATCAGCTGAGCTGAACTATGTCCTATCACAGAATACTGCAATGCGACTCTGTGATGACTTCTTCACAGAAGGTTATTATACAAGTCTGGGCAGTCGTACAGTGTCCATAAAATACACAAAATATACTTGCATGTATGTTCTCAATATACTCTGATAAACATCTACTGCTGTAAGCTATATGTGCTAAATGCCCAAGCATTATGTAGTAACAGTGGATTTTTCTCCCTGGATCACTGATAAAAACAGGTAAGATCTTTCCAGTTAACAGACACAAATTAAACAAGCAAAACAGTTTGCTTTTTACAACAACTCTACTTCCCACTTAAGGATACACATTTCTTAGTTATGCTTCATATAGTTCTCCAATTTAATAAAAGAGCAGTCTTACAGACTTGCATAGATATGCCCCCTTCCACTGTAGCTTAACATAAGGTGACAGAAAAACAATGAAATTCTGTACCTGAAGGGATCTTCTGACATGCAAAAATGCCAACATTTAACATGCTATCAAATGGTTTATCTCCCACATTTAAAAACAACTTGTGTTAGCACACATTGATTTCACAATGCTGAGTAAAAAGGCTGAAAATCTATTGTCCTACAATATGACTAACTTCATAGGTTCCCAGACATTAATAATTAAGAAGAATTTTGGGACTCCCCCATTAAAAAAAAAACACGCTTATACTGCACTGTCGAATTCCCTACTACACACAAACAAACACACACACAAATTAGCAAAATCTGAATTATAACATTATTTAAAAAAACAATTAAAGAAATAAAAAAAAAAAGCAATCAAGAACAGAAACTTAAAAACTTACACCATATAAATCCCCAGAAGAGACAAAACAGGAGCCGGCTGCACCTATCATTTGTTGCCATTTTAATTTTCTTAAAGTTTAGTTGAAGGCCCTGCTCTATACAAAGCTGTATTCAAATAAAACCATGTTACTGCCATTCATTTGCCATTTTATCTGATGTCACTATTCTTCATTTTCTATGCAAAGTGTCTAAATGACAAGCATGGAGAATAAAAGACGGTGGCAGCATTCATATTACAGGTCCTACCACACTTTCTGTGATTCCAATACAATACATTACAATCATTGGAAAAGGTTATACGATAGCAGTAATAAACAGTGAAATTTGAACCTGAAAGCCATACCTCTCAAACGTTCATATTTTTGGTCTGTTCCTCATGAAATGTATGGCTTTATGGAATTTCACTGAGGGCTGAAGTTACTAAATATCATACAGTTCCATATCTTTCAAAATAAACATGCTGACACAAACACTTATTCAACTTTAAGTTTCTAAGAGCAATATGTACTATCTGTTCCTAATTTTGGGCCTTTTTCCTCCCATTATTTTATGCTCTGAGCAGATTTCTTGTGCTAAGATGTTGAAAGGTATGCTGAAATCTGAATTACTAGGCAGCACATGCAGGGCATAAAAATATCTTCTAATAATACTGCACTGCTGCTTTACCTTAAAGGAGACCAGCAAGTAGTTAAACTGCACAAGAACAGACACTTCAGCATTTGGAACAACAACCAAAAAATATTAGAAAACATAATACAACATTAACTTGTGTAAGTCAGACGGTTACCTTTCCATAATACATACATCAGTACCCTGATGTAAGTAAATAAAAAACATAAACCAACAGTGTAATCATTCTATTAAGTAAACAGTCACATATTTTATAATGTTGGTTACAGCTGAAGTAATAGGGTATACTGTATTCCAGACTCCAAAATTAGCATGCGACACTTACCTTGCTTGTCTAATATTCATAAAGCATCGTTTGCCAGGTAGCACTTTTTACTGTTCATGGCAGTGGCATTTTACAATAACAGCAGCAAGTACTTAAAATGTCATGCCCATAAATATGACAAGCAAATAGTTTCCAGGCTGACACTGAAAATGGTCCTCAACCTGGTTACCAAATCAAAAAAAAATGGCAAGCTGTTCCCAAATTGTTGTTGCCTTAACTTTCATTACACAAAAACTGCCTTTTAACTAGTTACATATCAAGGGAATAATCACAACCCTCCTATGCATGTAACAACCGTCAAACACCATATAGCATATTGCACACAGGAACCACAGACACTCTTATAATCTTTACAAATAATTGCTTAAATGCAAGCAGGATTGTTACCGTACAACAAACCATTTTCAGGATTTGGTCTCACTGTCCTACTGTATTACAACTTTCATTAGGGTTGTGTAACTTACAGTACAAGGTAGTTAATCTGAAACCTGAACAGCAAACAATACAGGGCCAGTGTAGCAAATTTAAACTGCAAAACTTCTAAACAAAAGTTATTACTTTAGCAAGCAGAGACCTATGTCTGCAGTAGTAATGAAGGGTGTCTGTAATACCACCACAGCTGCTTTAGCTTAAAGAGTAATGAACTTCATTTTCAGAACTTTGTGGAAGTAATATGAAAACATCCTTCAGAAATAAGACTCCTGTGAGCTGGGGAAACAGATTTCTCTTCTAGAGAGGTAAGGCATGAATGACAGAATGAGGAAGTGCTGGCATTTTTAGATACTGAAGGACCGCGTTCAGCAATTAAAGGCTTCCTATTCTCTTCCAGTGAGTACATCCACCAGTGCAATGAAAAATCCTAGACTGCAAGACAAAAGACCATGGAAGAAAGAGAATTTACTGTAGAACACAGTACTTGTATGTGAACTCAGTTTTATCAAATATTTTTTTGCATTTGGGAAGGCAATTTACCCATAATCTGCTGTAGAAATGAGAACATCTGTTTGTACTGGTGTAATCTGCTCTTTTAAAAGTTTTAGAAGTCAGCATCCCAAACACCCTAGTAGTAGTTAAACGTTAAAATGAGCTTCAGCTTTTACAGGTCTTGTTTCTTACTGGAAAAAATACTTAAAGAACTATAGAGTGAGCTGTTGAAAAGTAAAAAAAATCAGCAATTTACACGATACTAAAGGATTGAAAATTCTCCTATGTTCTTACCAGGTGATATGATATAGAAAAAGTTCTTGAACTCATCCATCCAAACCTCAGCCAATCTCCTGTTGTTCTTGTTTATTATCTGTCCAGTGCCACCAGGGAATGTGTAAGGGGTAGCTTTACGAAATACATGTCCAACATGTGAGCATGTGACAATTTCCAACACGCCGCCACACTGCCATATCTGTAAACAAAATTAAACAAATATCAACTAAAGGCAAACGCCTACAATTTTCCATTCATTTAAAACAATTACTACTACTGTTTTCTACATGTACTAATTTGTGGCAATGCTGTAGGATCCTCGGTGGTGCTTTATAAAAATGACTATTTACAGTCATATCAGATTTAAAAAAAGTAAAAAAAAAAAAACTGTTAAAGACATGGAATACATCAGGGGGGGTTGTCAATTCCACTAAAGATAAGCTGTATTGCAACATTTTGTGGTGTGCTTTGCAAAAAGTGTGTAAAAAGAACTAGTACTTGTCTGCCTGCATGCTACACCTGCCTGAAAGAAATCAGAGCTTTACCTGAGCAGTGGTTGCTGCAGGAGAAACAAATCAACATGAAACAAGAAAAGTACAGTTGTGCACACTTACCATAAATGTAATGTTCGAGTGTATTCACTGTTGCAGTCATCACACTTGGGTTATTCTGCCTGCAGGTAGCCCTCAGTCGGCCCAGTACCAGAGCCTTGGGATTTCTGCATCGGATGCTGTCGCTTCTTCCATGACGTCAGGTTGTCAGGGGTATAAAACAGGCAGCCGACGCCATTACATCAGTTTTTCTTGCCCCAGAAAATAGGAAGCTAATATATGGTGTGGAACACCACCAGTAAAACGTAAATACCACTGCCATAAAAAATGGCCATATAGAGGATAGGTAGAAAGGATAGAGAAAAACAGGGGGCTGGAGGAAGGGAAACCAGAATTTCAACAGTGAATATACTCGAACTTATGGTAAGTGCACACAACTGTACTATGTTCTTCGTGTTTCACTGTTGCATTCATCACACTTGGGTTGATTCCCAAAGCTGAGGAAGGGTGGAGGCAGTCAAGAGGAGTTAGGGATGGCTAACGGGCCCTGTAAGACTGTTGTAGCAAATCCAGCTCTGGATTTAGAAAAAATAGGTAAGTGGTAATGCTTGATGAAGGTGTGTACAGAACTCCAGGTTGCAGCTTCCAGAATCTCCCTGGTAGGGACTCTCCTGAGAAATGCTGTAGAGGTGGAAGTAGCCCTAGTGGAATGTGTTCTGATCCCCTGTAGGGTAGGTTTTCCATGGTGCTTGCAGCAGAAATGGATGCAGTGTGTTATCCATTTGTAAATGGTTTGCTATGAAATGGCCTTACCCTCTGCCCCTGTAGCAAAGCTGACTAGCAGCTGGTCAGATTTTCTGAAAGGTTTAGTCCTGTCAAGGTAGAACCTGAGCTGTCTGTGCACGTCCAAGGAATGCAGGATCCTTTCCCCTTTATTCTGAGGATTAGGGAAGAAGGCTGGAAAATGGATGGCTTGGTTTAGAGCCACACTGGAGACCAACTTAGGCATAAAGGATGGGTTAGTCCTGAGGGAAAACGTGTCAGCATGGAAAATAATGAAGGGTTCTACAGCCATTAGTGCCTATAACTCAGACACTCTTCTAGCTGAGGTTATGGCTAAAAGCAAGGCTGTTTTCCAAGAAAGGAATCTTAACTCTGCTGAAGCCGCAGGTTCAAAAGGGGGAAGTGTGAGCATTTCCAGTACAAAGTTAAGGTTTCACGCAGGGGTGGATGCTCTCCTAGGGGGCCTTAAGTTGTTAGCCCCTCTTAGGAACTGTTGATGAGAGGGTGAGAGAATAGAGGTGGCTCAGTATTATAATGAGCCGAGATGGCAGAGACATGAATCTTAATGGAGGAGAGGGATAGGCCTCTGTGGAGTAGCTCTGCTAGTTAATCAAGGATTTGAGGTAAGGAGGGCACAGCTGTGTCCTTTTCTTGAGACTGATTCCAAGAACAATATCTTTTCCACTTTTCAGCATAGGCTTTCCTAGTACGAGGCCTTCCAGCCTCAAGAATGACGTCCAGCACCTGGTTGCTGAGGTTTGCTGGTGGAGTAGTCAGGGGATAAGCCAGGCTGCAAGGTTTAGGATTTGCAGCTGTGGATGCAATATCTGTCCCTCCTGGTGAGACAGCAGGGAAGGTGCCTGACTGAAGGTGCCAGGGTGGCACTGTTGTCAGGCTGCGTAAGAGTGGGTACCAATGCTGGCGTGGCCAGTCTGGGGCAATAAGAATTGCCCTTGGGTTGCCCTGTCTGATCTTGAGTAGTAACCTTTGAGAGGAGGGGCAGAGGTGGAAAGGCATAAATTGAGAGGCTTCCCATTTGAAGGATAAGGCATCCACCCTCCAGGCCCTGCTGTGAGGGTTCCTGGTGCAAATTTTGCTCAATTGGTGGTTCTCGGGGGGGGGGGGGGAGGTGAAGAGGTCCACCTCTGGAATCCCCCACCTCTGGATTAGAAGAGTGAAGGTGTTGGGCTCCAATTTCCACTCGTGTGGGTCCAGGAGATTTCTGCTTAAGTAGTCTGTCAGTGAATTCTGTTTGCCTGGCAGGAATTGAGCTTTTAGATGCACTTGGTTGCTCAAGGCTGTGTTCCACGGGGCCATGGCTAACCTGCAGAGCGGGTAAGAATGGGTTCTCCCCCTGCTTATGTACCACATAACTGTAGAGTTGTGTGTTTTATCAACAGCTGTCCTGGAAGGATTAGGTATTTGAAGGCTGTCAGAGCATACTGTACAGCTAACATCTCTTTTTGATTGATGTGCAGGAGGATTTGTCCTGGGCTCCACTTGACCTGAATGCATTTGCCTCCCATGTGAGCCCCCATGCATAGTCTGATGCATCTGTCATCAGGATTTGGATGGCGAGGGGTTGGGTGAAAGGCAATCTCTTGTTGTGGTTGCATGCTTCTGCCCACCAAAGGAATTCTGCCCTTAGACAAGGTATGATAGGAATTACTGTTTCCAGGTCCTGAGAATGTTGGCACCAAAGACTTAAGTACCACTGAAGTTTCCTCATAAGCAGTCTTGCATATGGAATTAGCAGAATGCATGAAGCCATGAACCCTAGGGCTTGCAGTATTTTCCTTGCAGATAGCTGGGTTTTGGTGGCCATTTGTTTGAAGTAGTTGTCCAAACAGACCTGTGTTTCTGGAATGAGAAATGCCGTTTGGGAAGTTGTGTTCAAGCTTGCTCCCAGGAATACAATTTTTTGACTGGGCACCAGTTGTGATTTCTTTTCATTGATGGTGTACCCCAATGGAGATGAGTCTTTTTACAAATGCCAGGTGCTGAAGTAGCAATTTCTGACTGTCCGCCTGAATCAGGCAATCGTCCAAGTATGGGAAAACCTGGCTATTTCTCTGCCTGTAGTATGCAATGGCTGCAACCAGACACTTTGTGAATACTCTGGGCGCAGTAGATAAGCCAAAGGGAACTGCAAAAAACTGTGCATAGAGCCTAGATATTTCCTGCAAGACTCCCTTATGAGGATGTGCAGATAAGCTTCTTTTAAGTCTAGGGTGAGTAACCAGGCATCCTTGGCTAGCATAGGGAGAAGCTGTTGCAGGGTAAGCATTTTGAATTTTGGGACCATCTGAAAAGTGTTGAGAATTGATAGATCCAGGATAGGGCACCAAGAGACCTCTTTTCTGGGCACCAGGAACAGTCTGGAGTAGAAACCCTGTCCCCTTTGTTGTAGTGAAACAGGTCGAATGGCCCTGATATTGAGCAGGGAAAGTACTTGTTTTTGAGCCTCTGCCCACTGGTTTGCAGGAAGGTCTGGAAACCCGCTTGGGGTTGGTAGTGAATGGAAGTAGAATCTGTACCCCTGGGATACAATGTTCAGAACCCATCGGTCCTGAGTAATGGACATCCAATTTTTGTCATGAAGGACAAGTTTTCCTCCTAGAGGTGCAAGTAGTTGGGCAGGGCTGGGAAGGATAACTGAAAAGTCATTGTGAACTTTTTATATAAGGGGGTGGCTTACCACTCCCTGTTTTTGAGGTGGGAACACTCCATTGTTTAGATATCTGCATACCCTGAGACTGTAGTCTTGGTGGTCTGGTTCCCGTTTTTGGACTGAGAAGGCCTGGAAGGGGCTGGAAAGGACCAGTTTTTAGAAGGCCAATGCCTACTGAAACTAGATTGCTGCACTTGTAAGAATTCTTTAACAGTTTGCATAGATTTAGCTTTTTCTTCCATCTTTTTAAGAACCTCTTCTGCTTTGGTGCCAAACAAACGGTCCTGATTTAAAGGAGCGTCTAATAATTTTGATTTGACATGGTCTGGCAAAGTTTGTTCCTTCAGCCAAGCATGCCTTCTCAATACAGACCCAGTGACTGCAGCCCTGCAAGATGCTTCTAGGGAATCAAAGCCACACTGCAAAGTATACTTACTAACTTGGTTTGCAGAATGCATTAACTCTTGTAACTCTATTTTCTGCACAATCTGGAAATATCACCATTTTTTTTAATTAGTTCCATAATATGTTGCTGGTACTTAAGCATGTGAAACTGGCAATTCAATGCCCGGATGGCAAGAGTTGCAGAGGTATATACCTTCTTACCCCATCTGTCTAAAGCTCTGGAATCCCTGTCTGAAGAAGTAGGGTTTTTGGCTGTAGTAGCCTTAATACCTTTAAGTCCCTGGAAAATGGTCTCTGGATCCGCAGTAGGATTCTTAAAGAGAAATTTGTGAGAATCAGGTACTCTGTAGTACCTGTCAAGTTTTCTAGGGGCCGGTGGTAAAGTGTCTGAAGTAAGAGTGGATTCCATGAAGGTATCATCTACAACATCCAGGGCAGGGGGCATAGCTAGTGGCCTGTGCTGAGGCAACTCTAAAAATTATCTGGGGCTCTTTTTGGACTGAGGATAGTCCTGGCATTCCCAGCGGAAATGCTCTCATAAATATGCAAGGTTTCAACAAAAGAAAAATCCTCTGGAGGGGAGGCAGGGGGAATGGATTCCTCTGCATCTGAATCCTCAAAAGTTGATAAGGGTGTGTCCTAGTAATCAGAAGGGTCAGAGTCATCAGACTCCTGGTCTGTAGAATCAGAAAGAAACTCAATCCTTTGTCTCTTAGCAGGGGAAAGCTGGCTTCCCCTAATTAGGGTGATAACGTCTTCAGCCATTCTAAGCATTTGTTTTTGTGGCATGGGAACTTGAGCATGCACTTTGGTCGTCAGTTTTCTAGGTGTAGTGCGTACTCGGAGCCTGAGAAACTCGGTAGTTTTGGCTGAAAACAAAGTTGTTGGTTTAATACGAACATCGGTAGGTCGGAATACACCCTCAGAAGCCGGTGCCTGGACAGTGGTTCCGGACCCATCCAAGGTAGAAACATCCACAGATTCCATAGTTGAAGAAGCATCTCGCGGCATACTGGACTCCGAATGGGTCTCAGCAGAGGCCTGCAAATCTGTAGAAGTGGGCATAAGGGGCTGCAAAGGCACCTCACTGAGTACCAGCGGACTGGCGACTAGCTTAACGAAAGCGTCACTGTCAGCTTTGGACCTATGCGGTCTGTCTCTGTCTATCTTTACGCTTTTTCGGAAGATCGGTAGTCAGATGGCTTATAGAAGCCATTTCAGAAAATGGAGAACGAGAGCAAAAGAATTTAGTGACAAAAATAGCCCAGTGAATGGTTTGGGTGTTAAACAAGGCACAAAACTGACAGCGAGGGACATCGTGGTCTGGGCCTAAACAGGTGACGCAGAAAGAATAAAAATCTCTGTGAGGTATTTGCTTTCCACAGGCAAGACAATTGTTAACTTTTTCTGATATTGGTTAGAGCAAGAAAAAAGAATCCCCAACGGGGTACTTAGCTTTAGAAGACTTCAGGTTTGAAGCTCGAAAAATGAAAATTTCAGGTAGCGGCCGACCGGCACTTGCGAACTGCTTCTGCTTCGGGCTCCTTCTTGGCAAGAAAGACTGAAGTAATGGCGTCGGCTGCCTGTTTTGTACCCCTGATGACCTGACATCATGGAAGAAGCAACAGCATTCGACGCAGAAATCCCAAGACTCTGGTATTCAGGCCGACTGAGGGGTACCTGCAGGCAGATAACCCATGTGTGATGACTGCAACAGTGAAACACGAAGAACGTCAACCAAGCCCATGTTGGGGGGGTGGGGTGGGGAGTACTTCACAGATGCCAGTGACACTCCCTAGTAACTTGATACTCATTTCCAATTCCAGCATTACCACTCCCACATTACTGACATGCTCATGCATAGTCCACTTCTCCAATCAGCTTCTGACGTCACTTGCTCACCAAGCTAATCAACAGTCAAACAATGCAGTCACTGTGCTCTAGTGGTTCTGTCATCCTACCCTTGTTTTGATCAACATGGTTACATTGGTGCTGTCTGTCCATGTGAGGAAAAGAACAGTATTCCCTGGTATGTGGTATTACCTCACCATGCTGCTCAGCCATCATATCCCTTATACCATCATTACACACCTCTACTTAACAAAATGAGTAACAACCAGCCATATCATCCTGATGCATATCCTGTGCACAGCATGCTCCCAATGTCTGATAGCTCTCTTCTAATGGATGTGTGCCTCTGCTACAAAGTGTAAACCAAACATCACCTCAGTTAACAGATGCACATGCTGTTGGAGGCAAGTGTTTCAGCTCACTTGGGCACTATCCAAATAAATAGGAAGTTACAGCTGTTGAAAGTGGTCAATGACACCAGAACAGATATGCTAACCAACTAATCATGGAAGATGTCACTGGTCTACCAAAAAGTATTTGAAAAAAAATATTTAACTACACCACAGAACTGTGGTCATCAAACATGGATTGAACTATCCAGGTCGCTTCATTTTTCATTAAAAAAAAAAAAAAAAAAAAAACAGACTACCACTATTTCAGCAATGCAGATACTTCTTTTAGTGTACCACACATAGTTAATAAAAGTCGAATCACTACATTACCTCCACAGCCTGGAAATATATTTACAACACACTGAAGTGAGAGATGTATACTAGCTAATGGCAGCAATATTTGAACATACTGACGAAAACATGACTGACCCAGATTAAATTAGTGGCTTGAACAGTGGAGAACCTGGCCAGGGAGGAACGGAAGTAAGCTTGCAATGCCAACCTGTGCATTCCAGAAGGTAAAGAGGGTAGTCACATTCTGTAGGAGAAGCACCCTCTGGGTTAAGACCCAGAAATGTATTCCATTCCCAGAGGGACTTCAAGCCTGGAGCCCAGCCAAGGAATGCAAGCACTGCAGCATAGAATCATGGGCACAAAGCAGTATATAACCACACTGGGCCTTGATGTGGTGATCATAGGAACATGCTGGTCAGCAAAAAAATTGAGATGTAAAGGAGCAAAAAAAATTTCCTAGCTCACATCCTCACAACCCCTGGTTGACTGCTAAGATCCACTCCCTCTGCATTGGAAGAGACCAATGAATGGGTCTACTGCAGGATCAAGCCTGTGAAGCCTGATGATCTAATGAGTAAGAAGGGCCCAAAACAGCACCCAAATGAAGAAAGAAAAACATAAAATATTTTTCACATCCTTGGAAAGGAAGAGAGTAACACCACCTATCAATCAAAGTATTGTTGCAACTCTACATCAAAAGTGCAACATGGCAATACAATCAAAGCGACTTTCTAAAATAACAAATTAAACAATTCTAACATATTAACCTTTTATTACATTTAATTTTTTTGTGTACTCGTTTTCTTCTTCCTTTTTTTTGTACAGAGTCAATAGGGGGATGAGCCACTGCACACCCTAAGTTGGTCAGGATCAGGTGAGGAACAGTCATACTGCAGCTTGTAGGGTTTTTATTTTAACATTCTACCTCTTCAATGAGGTGCTGGGTGATGTCACCAAGGTAGTAATAATTGTACAGTGAATGAACACCACACATATGTGGTGATGTGTGATTCCCCTGCACTGCCCCAGTAATCAAGGAGCCTCAATCCTCACCACCACCACCACCAGTGAGGGACATGTATATTGGGAGGATGACAAGTACACACGCAGTAAAGTACAATTTGACTTAAGAGCACACAGAGATCACAGTCAGTCTGGGGCGGGTTTCTCCCTCTCTCTCCTCATACCACCAATAAGACTCCCCACTGGCACAGCTATAAGGTAAAGATCTCAGCCGAGTGGTCAAGCCAAAATCTTCAGCACCCTCTCTGTCCAACCAGTGCTTTGTGTCCCTGCCCAAGTAGCTGACACACACACACACACACACACACACACACACACACACACACACACACACACACACACAGATTTGACTTGTATACAAACACACAGACACTCCTGGGGAAGTCTGGCACAGGTTCATTAGCTATACTCCTTTTTGCCCAGACTATAAGGTAGTAATCACTGCCATCAACAACTAGTTATCAGCTACCATAAGGCCCTTACAAAGGGTGACCAATTTTACTGTGCAATGTTACTGTTATCCAAATAGTAGGTGTGACCAGAGATTTTAAGGCTATTTCGGAGTGGTCTGTACAGTATCTCCAAATACATATGCAAATACTCTAAGAGCTTAAATACTCGAAACAAAACCATCCACCATTAAAAGTTTTAAATATATTTAATAAAGCACAAGATGATACTCATGAACTCAACACAGTGACAATAGAGTTCAGAATCACAGGAAATATTTTAAAACAACATTGCAGGGCAGTCTCACAAACGCACAAAACATCTAGATTAATCTTGCTATATTTCTATCTCTAAGAGAGATACTGAAATCTAAGTCTTACTTACAGAGCAAGGCAAATACAGATGAGTGGATGTTCTTGCCAGGTCCAAAACCAAACACAAAATGCACAGACTTTCGCTCTGAGATAGTTCTTAAACTAATAATACACATTATTGCTGGGTCATCTCAGATTACATCATTCCTGTCACCTCTGCCTTAGTTTCCAGGCCAAAACAAGCCTAAAAGTTAGCATCTCAGTGTCAAGAATACTTCTCTCTTAAAAGCTTGCCTGGAACTGGGAATCATAAAACTGTTAAAATACTTTTACCCTTGAAGCCTATCTCCCTGTTTCAAACAGAAATAATTTCCACCTACAGACATTCTGTCTTCTAGTTCTGGTAAACACACTCGTAAAACTCTACTTATTTTCTCAGAGTTTGCAAGTTAACTCTATGTCCCAACTTCTGCTATGAAAACATACATTTGCACAGGCATATAGCCCATACACATTTTTGATCCTCTCCAGCAGAGTGCACTGTGGTTACATTTTTGAATCTCAGCACATAACATATAGTTTAATCATAATATATAGTTCTCTTAAGACAAGCCTGTGGATCGTATTAATATTTAAAATGACACAGAATTATTTACAAAATTCTAGCTAGATGGGCTGGCTGCCTCATGGTTTTTCACAACATGTACTCCATACCTGCCCCATTTGCTGCTGCATGAGCTTATTGTCACATCCCAAGTATAATCACAGAGGCTCAGGATGAGGACATGGTCCAGCACATCCCACTAGAAGGGGCAAGCAAACCTAGCCTCATTATTCCTCCTCTTTTTAGCAAGATCCTATAGGCATTCAGAAAACTAATCAACATCAGGTCACCTGAGTTACAGTCATGGCTTCAACCCTCTTTGTTAGTGGAGCAGGCTTTGAAATACTTTTTTTTTTTTTTACTCCCTTTCTTCCTTGCTTTATACTTTCTGGTCCTCCACCACAGTGACAAGTCCATGCCTGGTCTACCAGGCCCCCTTTCATCCCCTGGACAAATATTTATTCTGGCTGGATCAGATGGGGAACTTAAGGGTGCCTTGGGAAGTCTAGCTAGCAACTGCATTCATGAGGGGAAAGGATTTTTTTGTTAAGACCCACCCCATCTTGTCCCTCCCTCCCCACCTGCACCCATCCTGGAACTGTCCAAGGTCTCCTCTCCTTCATGGACTACACCTCACCCTCAGGAAGCTCCAAGGTGAACATCCTTCCCACCCTACAGGATAGACAAGGAAACCACTCTCTGCCAGTGGCTCAGACACCTGAGCCACTAAATGAACCCAGTTCATCTCATTATCTTTATCCTGCCACTCCACAGTACTAGCCCCCTAATATTATCAATACTATACACATGCTATAGAAATATGGGACTAGATTTCAGTTCACCATAATTTCTAATTAATCTCCTTCACACTTTTTCAGCTATACTGACCTTAACCTGAGGCGTACACAATAATGCAAGTCTCCTGCTCTTTGGATATGCTGAGTTATGCCACATTTTTCCTTATTCTGACTCTTTCTTGCTGAACCTCACTCTTTCTCCTTACACACGTAACTGTGAAAAGAGGAAAAGCATCTTCTAATATTCAACCAAAGCCACAGAAAATGTTGTTAGAGGATTTAAATGGAGGGATTATCTGTTAATCCTGGTTACTTAACAGTTACAGAAACTAAAGGAATTATTGCTAGAGGACACCTTTGAAAACAGAACACAAATACACTGCTTGTAAGGGCTCTGAAATTCCACTTGGAGTTTCTAGTGTACATGACAGTGATTTTCTGGCCACACTCTCGCTCTCAATGTTTTAATACTGACTTCATGTGCAAGCCTTTCACTGTTTGCATACTTACTTGGAAAATAAGTGCATTAACTTATTTACATCAAGAAAATAATTTTATTATTAAACTTGGAGTGCTCGCAGCTGATGGTTTATTTAGTAAAGGGTTTACGCACCAGAGCTGATATCTGAGCTTGTGTTCTGTGACCTATTTAAGATTTTATCCCTCTATACCATGGAGCTGACTAGTCTTGTGTATTTGTACATGTAAAATTAGAACCCTAGTTTGGCATTTGTAGAGCCATTGGTTTTGTGAATAAACACAAGGCAAAATAGGACTAGATCTTCCATGGCTTGAAAAGCAAGGTGTAGGTCATCAGTGAGCATCTGATCTGAAAGGTTACTGAGTATAAGGAGAGGTATATTAATCTAGATGCACAGGTGAAGAATTTAAAGGCCTTTAACTTTGTTGGTTAAAAAATGTTGGGGCCCTTTCCAATCAAGCTACATTCTTGGATTTGTACATACCAAAAGGAGTACTATATTCAATGAGAGATCTGACAAGGGAAGAGTTCTTCTTTGGAAGGCAAGATGACCTCTCTGGATTCTGAAGATACTACTTTGGACATTAAATGGGCCAAATAGAAGGATTTCCTGACTATAATGGAAATCTAATGATCAAAAGTGTGAGAGATGTTTAAGTACTCAAGTGTCTTATGACTTTCGAGTTTGAAGAGGAGTACACTTATAAGGTGGGTGCAGCTTGTTCTGCCAACATTGCATTTTTTTTGCATTTAGCTTGAAACCATTTTCGGTACACCAGATATGTGCATGCTTCCAGCCCCTACTGGAGCTGCTTAGTATCAGTGGCTAAACAAAAAAAGTGATCAGTTTTCAGTCAACAAACTTGGACAACCACAATATAATGTCTTTAATGTCTGCAAAACAAAAGTCAAACACACAGGCAAAAATGAATACACACACCCCTACACACAAAACACCAAGCCCTAGCAGGCATAGTTGGGGAGATGGGTCAGACCATCTAATGCACAAGATCCTTTTCTTAGCCTGCTTTAGTAAAATATGGGGGAGGGGGGTCTAAGTTGAAGGTCACAGAAGCTTCTGATCATATTACGGGCCTTATTTTTATGCAAACAAGACCTGGAAAGGTTGACCAAACAGGATTCCCCAGAATGGCCTAACCAGTGTTCTTCCTTGAGAAGCATGCAGTGGTAATGTCAAAGAATGACATGATAACCCTGTTGTAGAAGCAACAGGCACAGTCCTGATCAGCTCCTCTCTGAATGCAGTCTCAAGAAAGGTTAAAAGCTTTTCAAGTCTCTGATCATGTAGGAAACACTAGGGAGAAGATAGACAGTTAATGGACTGAATCTGTAGTGTGGCAAGAGACCATCCTCTTGCTCACCCTGAATAAACCTTTTGACTGCTTGTCAGAGACAAGGTGGTTAGGATACTCTGGCCTCTTGGTCCTATGCTATAACAGAGTACAACCAAAATGTTCTCAACTAGGATACCAGATCAAGGTACACTATGGACAGGGCTCATTGAGGCTGTCAAACATCTTGAGGCCTACAGGAGCAGTACCTTGACCTTCTATGTGCAGTATCCTTATTAATAAGATGATGAAGTGGAAGACCTAAACCCCTGCTTCCTTAGATTGTTCCCATTGTGAAACCTGGACATGTGAGTACACAAACTTCAAAAAATTAACTGCAACTCAAACAGAGAGAAATCAAATTATTAGGCTCAATGCTGTTACATCTTTCAAGCCTTTTGTCAGAGGGACTTCATCCCACTGCACAGTTCCCAAATACATACTACTTATCCATAGTAACTCTTCATCTCAGAGTAGTGTAAATACAAAGATACCACAAATTCTGGACTTGGACACTTCCTCCTCATTCATAGCTGTACTTCAGCAGACTGAAATTACATTCCTCAGATTTTCATCAGGGACCCTTTCCAAAAAACTCATTCAGATTTCCACGGAAATGAATGGCAGTACAGTGCACAAGCTCTTCCACACATTTTATAAGCATGACAACTCCTCTAAAAGAAGGGGCATCCCATGGAAAGCTGAGTGTTTGCCATGTTGGAAGTCTGACTTCTTAACTATCCCAGCGATACAGACATCTGAGTCTTCCCACAAGGTAGGGGACCTGCCCTCTCAGCTCCAGAGTGGGTATGCTCTTGCACAGTTGATATGCACAACGTCAGTTAAGAGAGTGGTCTGCAGCCTGCAATGGGTATAAGGTAACAGCACCAGGACATGGTACATACCTGCAACAGGCAGGGCTCAAACAAGACACCCGCACTAAGCCAGGTGATCTGCTGGCATTAAGACCTGTTCCATAAGGGTGTGCTTCTGCACCTACATAGATGGGTCTCACCAGACATAAAACAGTCTAATACCAAAGCCTGGCAGTTGATGCTTGAAGCAGAAGGAGCCAGAAGACCCTTGTGACTCAGGACTAGCAAACCATGATGAAGCCAGAAATGTGAGGTCTTGGGAACACTATCCTTGAGTCTGACTGCTATTGGGACTCAAGGGACTAATGTTCACAGCAGACTTGCAGCAAGGATGCTCTGGGTGTTCAGCTGGGGGGAGGGGATGAGCAGTGATTACAACTTGCCCCCACCCTCAGGTGGCCATCAAACGTATACTCCTCGCTACTTACGGACCTCAGTGTCTAACAAATTAGAAGAAAGGCTGAAACTCTAGTCCTCACTAGCTGAGAGTAAGGACCCAATAATGGCAATAAGGATTACATACTGAGGATGGACTTGCTTCTAGGACAGACTGACCACCGTCTGCCCTCAATTTCTTTTGCTTTCAGTTGGTGCACAGGTCTGGGCCTACACATGTGATCTTATCACATCCTCCTACTTCTCATATTCTAAACCACCTCCATTTTCCAAGTAGCACAGTAGGCCTGAGGCATTTTCCTCTTCCATCTTTGAGCGGCTAAGTTAACTGCACTTAGTGTATTGCTTCAGGTCATGCTCAGTTTGGGTCAAAACTAAAGGGTTGTGATGACCAAGTTTGAGGTGACTGCAAACTATGCACAATCATTGAACTCCCAAATGTTAGTATACTCCAGGAGGGTCTCATGCAGACCAACAACTGATGTACTAGCCACTGTCTCAAACTGAATGCAAAGAAATGCATCATCATTCCCTTCAGCACAAACAATGTCCCTTCACACTATCAAATCAACAATAATACTCAACAATAATATCCTAAGTACCCATGAAGTGGTAAGGGACCTGGGATCACAGGTTGAGTGCAATATTAACTTTGACCACCACGTGTCTACCGTAGTAAGGAAAGCTTTCCACATAGCACACAATTAGTAAAGGAATCGCCTCAAGAGCAAAAGAAGTTATAACCCCCCCTATACTCGGCACTTATCCGGCCCATAATTCAGTATAACTCCCCGTTTGGCATGTACTGTACTACACAGTTGTAGCAATTAGAGAGACCTCAGAGGTTTCTAACAGAAAAGATCAAGGGGATACAGCATGTGCCTTACACAGACTAACTAAAGTCCCTGTTACTATACACTGTATCATACAGACTTCTTAGGGGAGACTTATGCCTGGCCTACACAGCAATCAAAGACCCAAACCTAATGAACCTGCTGCATAACCGTAAATCAAACAGGTCTAGTGCTACCCATTCCAGGGACTTAAGTATGGCATGTGACTTAAATAGGACATGCTGGAGAGACAGATTTATCTCCCTGCACTGCCACATTTTTGGAACAGGCTATCAATTCATGTGAAAGAGAACACCTCTAGGACAGTGTTCAAGAGGAATCTGGACAAGTAGATGGGGCACTGTAAACTCTTACTGGGCATAGTGCACACAGCCACATGGGCAGTCATCACTAAATGCAATCTTGGGTACTGACTAGCACTTCTATGGTATTACATTGGGTTGAAACGGCTAAGCTTAAAATGACATCCAGGTTGATACCATTACAATCTCCTATGATCCTATGAATCAATCAACACCAGTGCGGTTCTCATGATCTTGTGGGCAAAGGAACACTTCTATCACTAAACTGTTTTAGACATGAAAGGCGAGAATTTTTGCATGATAAACAAAACATCAAACACCATTATATTGGGCGACTTCAACTACCCAAACATAGACTGGGAGCATTACTCTAGCTCCAACACCCTAGCCCAAAGGTTCCTAGAATTCATAAACTCAAATGCTATGGAACAACTTGTTACCATTCCCACAAGAGGGGGAAACATACTGGACCTGATCATTACCAACATGGGGACTCTATGCTCCAGACCAGAAGTGTATCCCTCACTGGTAAGATCAGACCATAAACTGATCTCACTGGATATTCACATCCCGACCCCAACCCCTGCCCAGAAAACCACAGTGAAAAACTTCTCTAAAGCAAATTTCACACTCCTCAAAACCGAGGTGGAATCCTTCAAAGCCCCCGGGCCTGTGGAAAATACAGCCCAGACCTCAGAATCCTTTATAAATGCATTCTATGAACACCTTCAGGAATGCATGGATCATGCAATCCCAAATAAAACCAAGACCCAATCCTCCAAAGGCAGACGTCCTATCTGGTGGACGCCAGCCATAAACAAACTATATAATAGGAGGAGGAAGCTACTACATGACAGAGCAAAATCCCAAAAAGGGAAGGCATCTCTGATCAGTATTAGCAAAATACTAAGGGCACTCATAAAATCGTCTAAGGCCAGCTTCGAGAGAAAAATTGCACAGGACACTTAGGATAACATATCACAAGGCTTTCTTTAGTTATGTTAGGAACCTGGGTGGGAATTCCCAGATATGCTCAGAATTAGTCCAAAATGACAAAAAATACACCGAACCCACAGACATTGTCAACATCCTAGCTGACAGGTTCAGCGCAAACTTCTCTCCCCACTCCCCACCAAAAGGGCAAATATCTATCCCAGCAGAGTGCTGCCACCCCCTGGCATCTCAGATGCTCAGGTAAGAGCCACCCTCTCCAAAGCAAAAAAACACAGCATCAATGGGACCAGACGGTGTCCCGGGCTGCGTCCTACATGAATTCCAAGAAGAGCTAAACCCAAACATAAAACTACTGTTCAATCTCAGCCTTACTACAGGATATGTACCCAAAGAGTGGCGTACAGCAACAGTGGTCCCTCTCCACAAAGGTGGTGCCTCAACGGATCCTGGAAACTATCGCCCCATAAGCCTGACTAGCGTGGTCTTCAAAGCTATGGAAAGGATCATCATGGACCTCATAAATAAAGATATTGGGGACCTACAGACACTGGATACTACCCAGTTCGGCTTTGTTAAGGGCAGATCCTGCCTCTTAAACCTGGTCGACTTCTTTGAAACAGTCACCAAGGCCATTGACAAAGGGAAGGTGGTCCACACAGCCTACCTGGACCTCGCAAAAGCCTTCGATACAATACCCCACTCGGGCATTATAGATAAGCTCACCAGCTTAAATATAAACCCCTATGTCACTAGATCGGTTGCAAACTGGCTCAAGGACAGAACCCACATGGTTAGAATAGCTGGAGCCATGTCGGACTCCAAACCAGTTACAAGTGGCGTCCCACAAGGCTCAGTCCTGGGACCTCTCTTGTTCGGTATATATTTCTCGGAGGTACAGGCCAACACAGAAGGACTGTGGCTGACCAAGTTCGCAGATGACTGCAAACTGGGCGCCATAATCGACTCTCCAGCCGACACAAGCATCCTCCAAAAGGGCCTCATAGAAACAGACAACTGGTGCCAGAGCCATGGCCTCAAGCTAAATGCCAAAAAGTGTATGGTCATCCCCTTTGGCAAAAACAAAGTACCCACAAATTACCACATAGGTGGTAATCCATTAAGTACAGAAGACGTAATTAGGGACCTGGGGACCCAAGTTGATAGCAATCTCTCATTTGACAACCACGTGGCCAAAGTGGTTAGAAAAACATTTTATATAGCCCACCTAATCATGAAGGGATTCACATCTAGATTAGGGGAGGTCATTGTGCCTCTTTACTCATCCCTCATCAGGCCCATAATCGAGTACAATGCCCCTTTTGGGATGTACCTTACCAAACACCTGCAGCAACTGGAAAGACCCCAAAAGTACCTCACCAAGAGGATCAAAGGGCTCAAACAGATGCCATATGCTGCCCGGTTAAAGAAACTCCAGCTCTACTCAGTGGCATACCGCCTGCTCAGGGGCGACCTGTGCCTGACGTATAAAGCCATGTCCAACCCGGAATTAAGGGACATGCTGCACCTCAAAAAATCCAAATCCCATCGAGCTACATGCTCGAGAGACTTGAACCTCAGCACTGAAATAAATAGGACATGCTGAAGGGACAGATTCATAACCCAGAGGCTCCCTTCACTCTGGAATAAAATCCCAGTCCAGGTTAGGCAGAGTCCCTCATTGACTCTCTTCAACAGGAATCTTGATGAGTGGATGGGAGATCGTAGGTTTACCCCGGGTATCACTTCTGTGTCACTGTTAGACAGAGGCACAGTATACTAACCTCGAAAAAGGGCATAGCAAAATTAATTTAAAATGGGTGGCGAAAGCCAAACATACTCTGGCTAGGCTTATAAATGCCCTAGGGCAGATAGCCTAGTATGAACCTATGAAATATACAAACAGGAGGCTAAAAAACTACGCAATCAGTTTCTGAGACATGTGATATCATGACATACGATGCAGAAGCTTTGGATAAAAACAGCTTAAGTGAGAGACAAAGAGGTAGGAGAAAAGTATATCCCAGAAAATATGGCCATGCTTCCAGTAGCAGATCTATACTTATTAAATGTTTAGATCATCAGAATAAAGTCCAATAAAACTATTCAGCAAGTCTCAAAAGTCTTTAAAAAAATGCCAGTGTTTGTATTGGTTACAGCAAGCATTTTCCTGGTTGCTGCACTCATTCGTTTGTTGTGTGATGTGATTAATATTATAGCCATGCACTAATTTTACCGATCATTCTGTTTGCAACTACTGAAAGGGAGAGAAATAATATGTTTTGACTTTTTTTCCGTCGTTTCCTATACTTCAATTGCTGTCTGACTCTCTCTCCTGCAAACAGAATGGGAATAACATTATCAAGGAAACAGCCAAAATACTACCCAGAACCTTAGTTAAACTGTTGTAAGAAAAGTAAGAACAAAGGAAAGCCTACACAACATGAGAAATTAACTAAATGGACAGGACATTTTACTTACTCTGAAAGATATTTCAAGGTTTTCTCCTCCCCAGATGTCCATACCAGCATCATAAGTTCCTATTTCTTGAAAGTAGTCTCTGTCAATTGAGAAGAGACCGCCTGCCATTGTAGGTGTCCTGAGGAAAACAAAACGTATATCATCTTCAGAAATACAATTTATGCAAGGAGGCACACTAAATAGTTCTTATAGTACTGTAGGGAAATATTTCTGAAAACGGTTTCTGTTTCTACTACAAAAAAAAAAAAAAAAAAAGACTTAAAAGTAATTCTGCTGAAATTAAACTGTAAAGGAGTACAGAACCTATGTCTTATTCAAGTAACTCTACACGTTTGGTCTTATGCAAAGAGAAGATTCATCTAGTCATGACACCAAAAATTGCACTTTTCAAACTACCCCAAAAGCAAGGATTTTCAAAAATTATAATGAAGGCCACATTCTGTTTTGACTACTGCATTACAAGTTTAATAGTATAAGCAAACTAGTTCTTTATGTACCCTTTTCAGCCATAACTCGTGCACAACGGCAGCACTGAATGCAACATATATGGACAACTTGAGTGTAACCAGTCAACCAGCATGTTTCTGTGTTGTGGCAGGAAACCAGAGTACCCAGAGGAAACCCACACAGACACTGGAAAAACATGCAAACGACAAAGACAGCGACCAGAGTTCAGAATGGAATCTTAAAACTTTAAAGGAAAAAAAACGTATTCACTGCACACACAATACGCCTTTTACTGAAGTCTGTACAGTTAAAATGGCTGGATCCCTTCTTGAGGTCAGACAACACTATGAGGAAACTAAAGCACAGTTCTGCAATATATCATAAGTTCATAACACTTTCATGTCTACAGAACATTAAACAACAATTAAACCTTCACGACTGACTGAATAACAGACTTATTATATGCAAGGTTAACAGGCTTACAGTTTTTCAAAACACTGCTGCACAAGTTATCTTCAACAGATTCTTTTGCAGCCAGTGTAATTCCAATTAGAAAATATAATCAGCAGTTTTACTAGGGACAGACTCTGCCTACATTAAACTGTGCAAAAGTTCAGGTCACAAGAATCTTCAACATTCTTCTCGCCTAATCCTGTGTAAACTGAACAGATCCTTGCAATATGACAAAAGAACTTAAATGCTTCATTTGGCAAGAATATGCTGTTAATTAAAAAAGGAGTTGGACTTTCTTTTACAAGATGTAACACTGTTTCTATTCAACATTATCCTTAAGATGAACAGAAATTTCAATATCTGAAACAAGCTCAAAGGAGATGGAAGGAGAGAAAATGGGAAGTGTAGGTGCTCAGTTATAATGACAATCCTACCATGGAAGAAACTGTAAAACAATAGAAGTATTTTGGTGCTAATGAGAATATGAGAGAAATTCTAACAACTGTAAATGCAATTATACTTTAATAAAAAAATATAGTGTCTGATGAAAATGTCTACAAGAAGTTGGTAAATTTGCTAAAAAAGTCATATTAAACCTAAACCTTTGAAATAGTAAGTTTCACTCAAGAAAGACTACTTAATACTTTTGTCACCAACCTATGTGACTTGGCCGAGATTCACTTATGGAATGTATTTAGGAAGGAATTTTAAAACATATGCTGCAAGACAGCAAGGTCTCTTTCAAAATGGCAATATGGCTAATACTGTCTGCAGCTAAATTAATTAATTTGTTCTCTAAATACATAAACCGACTTAGGGTCAAGTGTGAACCAGAACTATTCTGGCACTCAGAGGATTCAAGGCAAACAAACTATTCTTACATGGGAGATCATTCCACCACAAGATAGGGATTCACAACATTTGTGTTGGGAAATCTGGCTAGGCTTAAAATAACCCTGCAAAAGCAGATAGCCGAATACTAACCTATGAATGTACGAAGGTGTGTTTGCACACCTACAGTAAAGTAAGGAGTATCAAATTCACCTACTGCTTGTCCTTGGGATGCGGAAGGAAAGTGGAAAGAGGAAGACTAAATGAAAAGTTACATACATGGTGAGGATGTGCAAACTTCATACATAAGTCCCCCCCAAAGAACTGGGAATAGAGCAGTGTAAGGCAGCAATGTTAACTGTTATGCCACTGCACTGCTCTGAAGCTAAGTTAACACAAAATGCCTTACAAGTTGCTTAGCAGTGAAAGCAAAGTGTACAACGCTTATATATAAAACTGCATTGGTATATACAAGAACAAAACCTGTAAAAAGTGTTCATTCAAAAATAATAAACCTAATAACTGTTGTTAGATGTGCAATGAGAAATATGCGGCTCAAAGCTGTAAACTCTTCAGATGCAATGCTTTTGGAAGAATCAGACATACAGCTTGAAGAATTAAGAAAAAACACATTTTAAGAAAGCATACATCAAAAAGAGATAAAGGAAGTTTAATGCTTATCGTTTAAACCATATCCCTGCAAAGAATGACAGCAAAATCAGTGTATCACAAAATATTTTATTTACAGTGTGTGCCAAGTCTAAGCATGCAAATGTGTTGCATTCACGGAAGAAATGAACTAAGTCTGGTCAATGCCTAACAACTAGCATGGTAGATTAAGGTGAAGTATTAGTGAGCTATTTCCAGTTTGTTTTATCTGGCAAGCATATGATGTTTATTTAGCCTTCACCTGCTTAATGTGTGACTGAGCAAGTCACTTAACCAGACAGTGCCCTTGGGCTATGTATTAAAAAAGAAGGTCCATGCGGATCTAGGCCCAACCTGTTTTTGGCTAAGACTCTTCAATGATCTCTTGGACCACGTCTAGTAAATACCAGTGAAGGTAAACCTACAAAATAAGGCTGAAAATGGCAGTAGTACATGTTTCATAGTTATTTTAGCAGCATACTGATTATATGATCTTCAAGTCATATAGACTCCTTCATTCCAAACATATGCTTCCTGTCTTGTAAATATTTATCTAATTTGAACTTAAAAACACTCAATGATTTGTCTTTTTTCACTTCTGTTGGAAATCTATTTTTATAGTTTGGTATTGACTATGAGATGGATAAGCTCCAACTGTTTGGTTTAATTTGATCACATACCATCAGTATACATGATACTGAATACCACAACACTGTTCAACCAGATACATACAAAGACCCACTCAAACTATCATTAGTTAGAGACTTAAAGACAAGACATAACTTGCTCCTCACTAATATACACAGAGTATACTGTACAGTTTCATGTCATGTTCTTGATATGGTTCACCCTATTTGTAAAGTTTGTATAATGTGTGAACTGAAATTCAGAGAAAGAAGAATTTTGCATTCAAGCTCACAGAACAGCCTATAAAATAATGGAGCTGTTGATATGAAAATTGTTTTAACAAGAAAAGTTACCTTTAATAATAATTGAAATAGTGGACCAAGCTTGTTTTTTAAACATCCTTATTAAATCACCACATTTTAAACAAACATGAGTACAAATACAGTAACAGAAAAGAAAAAAACTAAAGTAACATTTCCATTCTTACTTTCATGCAATACATGTTTTAACAATTTTCATTCACTCCATTACATAAACTACTAAAGTTCTACCTTCCCTTAAACCTCACTCCTCCCTTTGAACATTATTTTACATGTATTGCTCCCACAAATTCCATTTATTTCAATGTAATTTGCTCCATCACTTTTCTAAAGATCCCACCTATCACTCGTTTGTCTCTAATATATAAAACAAGACTTGGGGTTTCGTTCAGATGCTTTAATATATACAAACACATCAGGATGGATATCAGCATCTTTAAATATGAACAAATTAGTTAAACAGAGCTTAAATACATACATGCTTACATCTCAACAGCTAACTACAAAATGGCAGTCAGGCTCGCACATGCGCAGTATTTATACTCTAGTGCAAGCCCCTGGATACCTTCTTAAAGGTATATCTACCCTTTATCAACTCATCCCTTAAGTCACAAAATCTCTGCACGTGTTAGTTTTATTTCTCTTGTCAGTTATATATGCTGCAAAAGTTTCACCAGGCTTTTGATCCCTTGTGTAAAATAAGTGCCTTTCCATAACAACATTTGTCTGGGGTTTACAAATTTCTTTAAATTTACATTTTAAGCACTGTGGGTCCTCCCTGGACTCAGCCGGTACAACAATATGACTGTTTTCCCCCTTTCCTGTATAGACAGCAGGTGCATACACAAATGAGAGCTCCCTTTCAAAGGCTTCTGACCCAGCTAAATTAAGTAGAATAAATGCCTTTGTATGATCATCTTTATCAGAAAATGCAGCCTGTATGAAAACGGCATGCTCTTGCTCAAACACTCTCCAGTTCTCAGCAATATTACTGTCAAACACAAGTGTAATGGGTTTCATAATCCTTCTGCCATGCCCACAAAGTATACACAAACAGTGAAAATATGGCCCTTGTAATTATGTACACACAGGTCTGTGAGCTTGTAATAAAATTCAAATGCACAATAAACTCTTTGAAATACTTTACTTTGCGAAATATGCTCTGTAATGGCTGCAATCTGCGAAATATGCTCTGTAATGACTGTACTCTGCGAAATATGCCTTGTAATGACTGCACTCTGTGAGATAGCTTTACAGTAACACTGTGCAAACATGAGAAAACTTTATACACATCTGAAAACTCAGATATCTTTGCTTAGTATGAAAATGCATATGCTTTGCGAAAATGCAGTCATTTCCTTTTATTTTATTCGTTTTATGCAATTCGAACTTTATTTCAAACATTTTCTGTAGTAATTTGAATATTTTTATCAATAACGTACATATCTGTTTGTGCCATTATTTAGAACATTCTGTATGCCTCATTTCATATTATGCGAAAGAAATAGTGCTGAGCAAGTTTTAATACCTGAAATTTGTTTCTGACCTATTTTGCAAAGTTTTGCCCATTTTAGAAATGATCCACTCATGTACATTTCTCCAGCCATAGCCAAGTGCTTCTAATCATTTTAGCAAAGCCGTTTTATGTCCCTTTGGTATGCCAGTTCTGACTTCAGGCCCTTTTAAATATGTTGGTTCTGATATCATGCCCTTTAGACATGGCGCTTCCAACATGATGTCACTTGTTTGTCTCTGATACATAAAACAAGAAGGCTTGGGGTTTCGTTCAAATGCTTTAAAATATACAAACAAATCAGGATGGATAGCAGCATCTTTAAATACGAATGAACTAATTAAAGACAGCTTGCATACATACATGCTTACATCGCAACAGCTAACTACAAAATGGCAGTCAGGCTCACACATGCTCAGTATTTATACTCTAGTGCAAGCCCTTGGACAGCTTCTTAAAGGTATATACACAAATATTGATCTACACCACCCATCACTTTTTTTTTTATCTCGCGTACAATATTTAGTATTTCAGTTACAAGGTATACACACATATTGATCTACACCACCCACCACTTTTTTTTTTTTTTATCTCGCTTACAACATTTAGTACTTCAGTTACAGATGGTTTAGATTTTGATTTCCATTTTCTAGCAATTGCTTTTTTCTTGACAGCCAATAACATTAAACCTATTACTAAGTCTAGGTAACTCAGATCTTGGATCCCAGCTTAAAAGAATAATTTACTTAGCTACAAACCATTTGCTTCCCTGAACATTTGACTGTACACTTCAGAGATTTTTTTAAACCTGCCAAATAATTATATCCCTCAAAGTCATGTACCTAGTTAACTCCCTCTTTCTTATCAAAACTTCAGTATTTATATTTACCTAAGGGGAAAAAAATCTCCAAAATCTACTTGGGTGATAAAATACCTATGCAAACTTCTATGCAAAAATCCTAAACCTTCTGGACTTTGTTGCATACTCGGGAACCATACAGATATCCTCATATTGTTCCTTTATAAACAGCTTCTCCATTCTCTTTTGCCAGTCTTTTCTAGTTTCTCATAATTGTTATGCAATATTTTATATTCCCCACTAATTGTCATTTTTGTACACAGCAGCCTCTGTTTTAGACTCAACTAAACATTCTGCTTGAGATGGTCTCTCTTAATACTTCCCATCCCTTTCTCTTTGCCTATACTTGGTTATCAATCCCTGGTAGGTAAGGCAGGTTCTAACCTGCAGTCCACGCTTCTTCTTAGCCTCATCCCACTCTATTACCTTTTGCTTCTTAGTTATTTGCTCCCAATACATTGGTTCCCTTGCCAATTTCCTCCAGTAAATTCTACCCCTCTTGTTATTTCATGAAACCCTACATGCGGGCATCCCTATTAGCAAAATTTCCTTTCTCCATTCCTGTGTTGGCTTAGAATAGTTTCTGCTACTTTATAAATATGAAACTGTGCATGGCTGTTACTGCTGATGTTCTCTTTAAGGACCTGCATCCAAAATCCTACTTTCTCCTAATTGCTCAAACTGCCCCACCCCCGTTTCATCATCATCCCATTCCACTTTGACTTGTTTTATGTATTTAAGCCCTAAAATGCATTGTAGCGCTAAAGCAACCTTTAATATCAGGTAATCTTAGAACACCTTGTTATGAGGGGAGAATCAGCTTACACCACTTTACTCTTCCTCTCTTCCCCTCAGAATTAAACTCCTTCAACTCTATTACCATCCACAACTTCTCTGGTTGACAAAAATGTGCCTAACCTGCAAATAAAAATAAAGGGACTAAAACATTTTTGCTGCTAATATCTTACTATCTTTACCCATACTCAATAACTTCCAGCTTTTTCAGTGTTTCATTATCTTTTAATTTCATTCCATATATCTTGCCACATCATAATCATTCTTACTCCATACATTTATTTATTGCGTTTGTTAACCGGGAAAGTCCATTGGGCCTGAAAAGAGCCCATTTTGAATGGAAGTCCGGGGAGAAAAGCTCCACAAAGTTACATACAAAGGAAATATAGTCACATAAACAAAAAAGACAATCATACAGTACAATTACAATCCAAAAAAGTACAGTTGTGTACACTTACCAGAAATGCAGATGTTTGAGTGTATTCACTGTTGCAGTCATTACATTTGGGTTATCTGCTTGCAGTAGCCCTCAGTCGGCCTGATTATCAAAGTCTTAGGTCCTGCATCGGTTGCTGTCTCATCTTCCATGACGTCAGGTAGGCAGGGGTATAAAGCATGCAGCTGACGCCATTACATCAGTTTTTCTTGCCCCAGATGTCAGGTGCCACCATAATGGGAAGCAATTATATACAAGGTTACACCTCCAACAAAATACACCAAAAAGCTTTAAGCACAGTAAACAAGAATAGAGGTATAGGCAATAGAAGTCAGGGGGCTGGAGGGAGGGTAACCGGGACTGCAACAGTGAATACACTTGAACATCTACTTTTATGGTAAGTGTGTACAACTGTACTATGTTCTACATGTTTCACTGTTGCAGTCATCACATTTGGGTAAATTCACAAAGCTAAGGATGGGAGGAGGTAATTAGATAGCATTACGGCCATCTATAAGGCCCTGCAAGACTGCAGTGGCAAAACCAGCTCTGGATTTAGAAAAAACTGGCAAGTGGTAATGCTTGGTGAAGGAATGTACAGAACTCCAGGTAGCAGCTTCAAGGATGTCCCTGGTAGGGACACCTCTGAGAAAGGCTGTAGAGGAAGATGCAGCCCTGGCTGAATGTGGTCTAATCCCCTGTGGGGTAGGTTTTTCATGGTGCTTATAGCAGAAATGAATGCAGTGGCCTATCCACTTAAAAATGGTTTGCTTTGAAATGGCCTTTCCCGCTGCCCAAGCAGCAAATGCAACCAGCAGCTGTTCAGATTTCCTGAGAGGTTTAGTCCTGTCCAAGTAAAATCTAAGTTGTCTGTGCACGTCCAATGAGTGCATTATTCATTTCCCTTTGTTCTGTGGATTAGAAAAGAAAGTTGGCAAATGAATGGACTGATTAAGGGCCACACTGAATACCACCTTGGGCATGAAGGAGGGACTGGTCCTGAGGGACACCCTGTCTGCATGAAAGATGATGAAAGGCTCGACTGCCATGAGGGCCTGTAATTCAGACATTCTTCTTGCTGAAGTGATGGCTAAAAGGAAGGTTGTTTTCCAAGAAAGGAATTTCAATTCTGCATTTGCAGCTGGCTCAAATGGAGGTAGAGAGAGTTTTTCCAATACAAAGTTGAGGTCCCAGGCTGGAGTAGGGGCTCTCCTGGGTGGTCTTAAGTTTTTGGTCCCTCTGATGAACTCCCTCAACAGTGGATGAGAGAAGAGGGCTGGTTCTGTATTGTAATGAGCTGAAATGGCTGAGGCATGAATTATGATGGAGGAAAAGGAAAGGCCCTTGTGAAGCATTTCAGTTAAGTATTGAAGAATCTGAGGTAAATTGGGCGCTGCTGTGCCCATCCCTGGAGTTTGGCTACAGGAACAGAATCTTTTCCATTTTTCAGCATAGGATTTTCTAGTACTAGGCCTCCTTGGCTCCAAAATGACATCCATCACTTGTTTACTGAGGGTAATTAGCCAGGCTGCCAGGTTCAAGGTTTGAAGCTGTGGGTGCAAAATCTGGCCCTCCTGCTGGGACAGCAGGGTAGGGGTCTGAGGCAGGTGCCAGCAGTGACACACTGCGTAAGAGGGGGTACCAGTGATGGTGTGGCCAGTCTGGTGCGACAAGTATTGTACTTGGTTTGTCCTGTTTGATCTTTAGTAGTACCTTCGAGAGGAGAGGCAGAGGGGGAAAGGCATAAACCCATAGGTTTTTCCAGGTGAAGGACAGGGCATCCACTTTCCAAGCTTGTTTTGTGGGGAGTCCTTGTGCAGAATTTGTCCAACTGGTATTTCTGGAAGGAGGCAAACAGGTCTATCTCTGGGCTCCCCCATTTGTTTCCCAACATGTTGAATATCTTTGGTTCCAGTTTCCACTCATGTGGGTCCGTGAGACTTCTGCTTAGGTCATCTGCCAGCGTATTTAGCGTTCCTGGCAGGAATTGAGCCTGTAGGTGCACTTGGTAGCTCAAGGCTGTGTTCCACAGAGCCATGGCTAGTCTGCAGAGAGGGTATGAGTGGGTTCCTCCCTGCTTATTTATGTACCACATAATAGTGGTGCTGTCCGTCTTTACCAATAATTGTCCTGGAAGAATGTGGTCCTTGAAGGCTGTCAGAACATTCTGTACAGCTAACATTTCTTTTTGACTGACATGCAGGTGCATTTGACTTGGGTTCCATTTGCCCTGAACGCACTGCCTTGCCAAGTGAGCCCCTCATGCACAGTCTGATGCGTTTATTGTTAGGGTTTGGGGGGCAGGGGGTAGACTGAATGGCAGTCCCTTGGTTTGGTGGCAGGCCTCTGCCCACCAAAGGAGCTCTAGCTGTAGACAAGGTATGATGGGAATCATTAATTCTAGATCCTGAGAATGTTGACACCATAGGCTTTTTAGATACCATTGTAGTTTTCTCATATGCAGTCTTGCATATGGAATTAGTAGAATGCAGGAGGCCATGAAGCCCATGGCTTGCAGTATTTTCCTTGCAGACAGCTGGGTCTTTGTGGCCAGTAGCTTGAAGTAGGCTGTCAGATGAACTTGTTTCTCTGGCGTGAGGTGGTCCATCTGGGAAGTTGTATTCAAGCTTGCTCCCAGGAATACAATTTGCTGGCAGGGTACAAGATGTGATTTATTTTCGTTTATGGTGTACCCCAGAGAGGTTAGCAATTTCTTTACAAATGCCAGATGATTCAATAGTATGTCCTGGCTTTCTGCCTCAATTAGACAATCGTCCACGTATGGGTAAATTTGAATATTGCTTTGCCTGCAAAAAGCAATGACTGGAGCTAGGCACTTTGTGAATACCCTGGGTGCAGTAGATACGCCAAAGGGCAGTGGAGAGAACTGATAGTGCATGTAGCCTGCTTTGAAGCGTAGGTATCTTCTGCAAGATTCCCTTATTGGGATGTGCAGGTAAGCTTCCTTTAAATCCAGTGTTGCCAACCAGGCATCTTTGCCTAGCAAAGGAAGCAGCTGATGAAGAGTTAGAATCTTGATGTTTGGGATTACCAAAAATTGTTTAGGATAGACAGGTCCAGGATAGGATAACGGGAATTGTCTTTTCTGAGTACCAGAAAAAGTTTCGAGTACAAACCTTGTCCCCATTCTTCTTCTGGGACAGGCCGAATAGCCCTGATGCTTAAGAGAGAGAGAACTTGCTTTTGAGGCTCTGCCCACTGATTTGGGGGTAGGTCTGGCCAACCGTTTGGGGTTGGTAAGGAGTGGAAGTGGAATCTGTATCCTTGGGAAACTATACTTAAAACCCTTTTGTCCTGGGTAATGAGTTCCCAATTTTTTGCATGCAGGGCAATCTTGCCCCTAAAGGAACAGTCAGTTGAGCAGGGCTTGGAAGGTTTAAAGGTAAGTCATTGAGACAGTTTACCATAGGGGAAGTCTTACTACTTCCTGCTTTGGAAGTGGGAGTCCCCCACTGCTTAGTCCTGTGAATCCCTTGGGACTGCAGCCTGGGTGCTCTGCTGGTTCTCGGTTTGGACTGAGAAGGCCTGGAAGAGGCAGGAAAGGACCAATGCTTAGAGGACCAAAGACTACTAAATCTGGGAGGCTGTACTTGCAGGAAATCTTTAACAGTTTGCATAGATTTAGCTTTTTCCTCCTTCTTTTAAAGTACCACTTCTGCTTTGTTGCCAAACAGGCGGTCTTGGTTTAAGGGAGCATCCAGCAATTTAGCCTTAACATGATCTGGCAAAGATTGGTTCTTAAGCCAAGCATGCCTTTCTAACTACAGACCCAGTGACAGCAGCCCTGCAAGATGCCTCTAATGAATCAAAACCACATTGCAAAGTATGTTTTCCAACTTGTTCAGCAGAATGCATTAAATCATGTAATTTTTTATTTTCAGCACAGTCAGGAATCAACATCATTTTCTGTTTAAGCAATCCAATAATATGCTGCTGATACTTTAACATGAAACTGGCAGTTTAAGGCACTAATGGCCAAGGTTGCAGAAGTGTATACCTTCTTACCCCATTCTTACCCCATCTATCCAGCGCTCTGGAATCTCTATCAGAGGGGGTAGGATTTTTTGCAGTAGTAGCCTTAATGCCTTGGGTCCCTGTGAAATGGTCTCAGGATCCGCCGTAGGGTTTTTAAAAAGGAACTTGTGAGAGTTAGGAACCTTGTAATACCTATCAGGTTTTCTGGGAGTAGGAGGTAAAGAGTCAGGGGCCAGGCTAGATTCTGAGAAGGCATCATCAACAATGTCCAGTACAAAAGGTATAGTTAAAGGCCTGTGTTGGGGCAGGGGTACGAAATCCCTAAGCCTCTTTTTGGAGTCACAGTAATCCTGGCTTTCCCAGCGAAAATGCTCCCTAAGAGTATGCAAGGTTTCACCAAAAGAGAAATCCTCTGGAGGGGAAGCAGAGGAATGGAGTCCTCTGCATCAGAATCCTCATAGGTAATTAAGGGTAATTCCTGGTCATCAGTGGAAACAAAAATTTCAGAGCCCTGATAAGAAGAATCAGAAGGAAAATCAATCCTAGGTCTCTTAGTGGGGGAAGGGTGGCTTTCCCTGATTAGAGTAATAAGGTAACCACGCACACCACAAACCCAGTCTCACATAGAACTATCACAACTGCAAACTAAACACACAAAAACATACTCGGAGGCGCTGATTAAAAATCTACCAAAACAACAGAGGCCTCCAAAGCAGACACCCAAGCAACCACCACCTCAAGACATGGCACATGCAACACATAGTTCACAAAGTCAGTGTGCTAAACAGTCATAGCCCTTAAGGCCAAACAACATGCCAGACACACTTGTAATAGGTGACTCCATAGTCAGGCACACTGACGTCCCGCTCACCAGACTGAACAAGGAGAGGGTCACAGTAAGCTGCCTGTCGGGAGCTAGAATCCGCCACATAACACAAGCACTCAGGTCACTCCACAGCAAGTACAAATATGACTCAGTCATTGTACATGCCGGTGTGAACGACCTGAGACGTACCTCCCTGGACTACATGAAAAGAGACATAGAGGAGCTCTCTGATTATGTAGCCCAGGCCGGTGTGACCCTGACCAGCATCTTACCCTCACCAAGAATGATGCCACAGTACAAAGACAAAATGATCAGTTTTAACAATTGGCTTAATTACTGGTGTCATTCTAAGGGGATCCAGTGTCTGTCTGCTTGGGATGACATGCTTGACAAGCCACGCTGCTTCTCAAGGGATGGCTTGCACCTGTTACCCCTGGGCTTCCGGATATTGGCCAAGGCTCTTGCCACCCCCATAGTGCCTTTTTTGGGCAAGGCTCAAATGACAAACCTACCTCCCTAGAAAACACAAGTGGAAAAAAACTAAGGGTAATGCTTGCTCAATGCCAAAAGTCTAAACCTCAAGATGCACGTCCTCGAAGCCCTCCTCAGTATGGAGAACATCGATGTCTGTGCAGTGACTGAAACCTGGTTCAAGGCTCCTGAGAGCACCCCAGCACTATCAGGTTTTACCTCATATCATGCTTTTCGGCCCCAAAACTTGGACCGAACCACAAAAGGAGGGGGAGTATCCATTTTCATCAAAGATACCCACACCTCCAGGTTAGTGGCAACGCACGAAGCATCGGAGAATACCCAGGTGCAACTAACCATAGGCAAAACTGCCTTACAGTTTTGTAGCATGCTACAGACCACCCTCTCAAACTCAGGAACCCCACACAGCCTTCCTGAAGACACTGGAGAGTATGAATGTCTCTCCAAATACCATCATTTTGGGAGACTTCAACTACCCAAACATAGACTGGGAACATTACTCAAGCCCCAACACCCTAGCCCAAAGGTTCCTAGAATTCATAAACTCAAATGCAATGGAACAACTAGTCACCATTCCCACAAGAGGAGACAATATACTAGACCTGATCATCACAAACATGGGGACAAAATGCTCCACACCGGAAGTACATCCCTCTTTGGTAAGATCAGACCATAACTTAATCTCACTGGAAATCCACATCCCGCCCCCACCCCCTGCACAAAAGACCACAGTGAAGAACTTCTCAAAAGCAAACTTCACACTTCTTAAGACTGAAGTGGTATCTTTCAAGGCCCCTGAGCCAGTGGAAACCACAACCCACACTGCTGAATCCTTTGCAAATGCCTTCTATGGGCACCTTCAAGAATGCATGGATCATGCAATCCCACATAAAACCAAGACCCATTCCCCCAAAGGCAGGCACCCGGTCTGGTGGACCCCAGCCATAAACAAACTTTACAACAGGAGGAGGAAGCTACTACATGACAGAGCAAAATCCCTAAAAGGAAAGGCATCTCTGATCAGTACTAGCAAAATACTACGATCACTCATAAAATCATCCAAGGCCAACTTTGAGAGAAAAATCATAAAAGACACAAAAGACAATCACAAGGCCATCTTTAGCTATGTTAGAAACCTGGGTGGAAACTCCCAGATATGCTCAGAGTTAGTCCAAAATGACACAAAATGCACTGAACCCACTGACATTGCCAACATTCTGGCAGACAGGTTCAGTGCAAATTTCTCCTCCCCCCCCCCCAAAAGGAGAAATAACTATCCCAGCAGAGTGTAGCCTCCCTAACATCTCAGATGCCCAGGTGAGAGCCGCCCTCTCTAAAGCTAAAACACAGCATCAATGGGACCGGATGGTGTCCCGGGCTGTGTGCTACATGAACTCCAAGAGGAACTAAACCCACACATAAGGCTGCTGTTTAATCTTAGCCTTACTACAGGATATGTACCCAAAGAGTGGCGTACGGCAACAGTGGTCCCACTTCACAAAGGCGGTGCTTCTACGGACCCTGGAAATTACCGCCCCATAAGCTTGACGAGCCTGGTCTGCAAAGCTATGGAGAGGATCATTATGGAACTCAAACAAAGACATTGGGGAGCTACAGACATTGGATCCTACCCAATTTGGCTTTGTCAAGGGCAGATCCTGCCTTTTGAACTTGGTCGACTTTTTTGAAACAGTCACTAAGGCCATTGATGAGGGTAAGGCAGTTCACACAGCCTACCTCGACCTTGCAAAAGCCTTTGACACAATACCCTACTCGGGCATCATAGACAAACTCACCAGCTTAAATGTAAACCCATATGTCACAAGATGGGTTGCAAACTGGCTCAAGGACAGAACCCACAGGGTCAGAGTTGCTGGAGCTATGTCAGACTCTAAGCCAGTCACAAGCGGTGTCCCACAGGGCTCAGTCCTGGGACCCCTCTTGTTCGGCATTTATTTTTCTGAGGTACAAGGAAACATAGGAGGATTGTGGCTGACAAAGTTTGCAGATGACTGCAAACTGGGCGCCATAATTGATACTCCAGCGGACACAAACATCCTTCAGAGAGGCCTCATAGAAACGGACAATTGGTGCCAGAGCCATGGCCTTAAGCTGAACGCCAAAAAATGTATAATCATACCCTTTGGGAAAAACAAGGTACCGACAAATTACCACATAGGCGGTAATCCATTAAGTATGGAAGAGGTAATCAGGGACCTAGGGACCCAGGTTGACAGTAACCTCTCATTTGACACTCACATTGCCAAAGTGGTTAGGAAGACCTTCTATATTGCCCACCTTATCATGAAGGGTTTCACATCTAGATCAAGAGAGGTCATTGTGCCCCTGTACTCTTCTCTTATCAGGCCAATGATTGAGTACAATGCCCCATTTGGGATGTATCTCACCCGACACCTGCAGCAGTTGGAAAGACCCCAAAAGTTCCTCACCAAGAGGATAAAGGGTCTTAAACATATGTCATATGCTGCCCGACTGAAAAAACTCCAGCTCTATTCAGTTGCATACCGCCTACTCAGAGGTGAACTGTGCCTGACGTACAAGGCCATGTCCAATCCTGAATTAATGGACATGCTCCACCTCAGAAAATCCAAATCCATCAGAGCCACGAGAACAAGTGACTTAAACCTCAACACAGAAATAAATAGAACGTGCTGGAGGGACAGATTCATAACCCAGAGGCTCCCTACACTCTGGAACAGAATCCCAGTCCATGTTAGGCGGAGCCCCTCACTGACTCTATTCAAGAGAAATCTCGACGAGTGGATGGGAGATCGTAGGTTTACCCCGGGGGTCATCTCTGTGTCACTACTAGACAGAGGCATAGTAAACTAAACCCTAAAAGGGCGTAGTATTCTCATCCTAAGGGGTGGTGTAAGCCACATACACTCTGGCTAGGCTTGTAGATGCCCTAGGGCAGATAGCCTAGTATGAACCTATGAACCTATAAGGTCTTCAGCCATTCTTATTTGTTTTTTAGGCATAGGGGCCTGACCATGCGGTCTGGGCGTCAGTTTTCTAGGCATGGATTGAGTTTTAGGACTTGAAGAAGAAGATGGCATTGGTTTAATATGCAAATAAGTAAGCCTGAATGCACCCTCAGAAGCTGGTGCCTGCACAGTGTCTCCAGACCCATCCCAGGGAGAGACATCCACAGGTTCCACAGTCGAGGAAGCATCTCGCGGCATACCGGACTCAGAATGGGTCTCAGTAGAGGCCTGCGAATCTGAAGTACCGGGTATAAGGAGCTGCAAAAGCACCTCACTGAGTACAGGTGAACTGGTGACTAGTTTAGGAGAAGCGTCGTCGGCAGCTTTGGACCTATGCGGTCTGTCTCTGTCTTTATCTTTGCGTTTTTCGGAATGTTGGTAGTCGGGTGGCTTACCGAAGCCATTTCTGGATAACTGAACCGAGTACCAAAATATTTAGAAGCGTAAATGAACCGATGATGAATAGTTCGAGGTTTGAATAAGGCACAGAACCAACAGTGATGTACGTCGTGGTCTGGGCCGAAGCAAGGAATGCAGTACGAATTAAAATCTTTGAGGTATTTGCTTTCCACAAGAAATACAATTGTTAACTTTTACTGACATCGCTTTAGAGCAAGAAAGAGGTTCCCCAATGGGGTACTTAGCTTAGTTGAAGACTTCGGTTCTGAAGCTCGAAAATGAAAATTTCAGGAGTTGGCTGACCAGCACTTGCGAATTGCTTCTGCTTTGGGCACTGCACGGCAAGAAAGACTGATGTAATGGCATTGGCTGCATGCTTTATACCCCTGACTACCTGATGTCATGAAAGATGAGACAGCAACCGACGCAGGACTCAAGACTTTGATAATCAGGCCGACTGAGGGCTACTGCAAGCAGCTAACCCAAATGTGATGACTGCAACAGTGAACACGAAGAACATCTGGAAATAGAAGCAACAGTGAATAAGCTAGTGAAGGCTATTTACAATGGAGCATAGAGTGTATTCCAGTATACACGAAGGTAATCCATCTGAATACTTCATCTTATCATATCTCCATAGCTGAACCATGTGGGCATATCTGCAAGTATATAATTTATGGCTACAGTCTTTGTTTTATCTTCATTTTCTATTAACAGAAAACACTTCACATTGCCTTCAAATGTTCCAGTGTATTTTCCTGGATTTATCAAGTACAAACCAATATCTCACAATAAAGCTAACTTTTCTCGCTTACCACACCAGTTACATCTTTGTATTTTTATGCACCTTATTTGCTTTCTGTTTACAGCAGCCCACAAAGAAAAAGGGGAAAGGTGACTCCCATCCCACCTTTCGCATACCCTCCTTATTAATTCTATTATTCTATCAAAGAACACAATCATCATTGCCCTTCTAATGAAATCCAAGCTGAATATCAATTGTTTTCTCTGCATCAATCCAACCAACAACAGTAGCATTTTCTTACTCTATGCTTCCCTCTGGATCATCATCGTTTTATTAATGTTGTGACGACCGTGCCCTGGCCCAGCAATCAAGGAACCTCAATCCTCACCACTAACACAAGGGAGGTCGTCTTCTAGAAGAGGAAAAGATAACTAATACACACAGTAAAGCACAATTTCCCTTAAGTGTGCACAGAGATCACAGTCAGTCTGGGGCTGGCTGCTCCCTTGCTCACCAGGTCCCCAATAAGACTCCCCACTGGCTCAGCTATAGGGTCCAGGTCTCAGCCTAACTGGGCAAGCTAAAACCTCCAGTACCCTCTCTGTCTAACCAGTGCTTCGTGTCCCGGCCAAGTAGCTGACACAACACACACACACACACACACACACACACACACACACAGTTAAGTATTTATATAACTTCACAGACTTTCCTGGGAAAGGCTGACACAGATTCTCCAACTGTGCCCCTTTACCCAGACTATACGGTAGTAATTACTGCCACCACCCAGTTAATAATATCAGCTACTAAAAACGCCCTTAAAAGAGTGTCCAATTATTACTGTGCAATATTAATATCCAATGGTAATGTGACTATACAGCTTAAGGCTTATTGGAAGGGCTTACATAGTAAACTCTATAAATATATAATGTACTCTAAAGCATACTTCATCTATACACAAAGCAGCCAGAGGTAGAAGGTTTTAAAAATATTTAATAATAAATAACTAAAACACAAGACAAAACTACTACACCACAGAGATATCTAAGAGTTCACAGATCACACAGAAACTTAAAATAATACAGTAGGACAGGTCTGGCTTCAAAGAAAAATATGTAATTAATCTTTACTAGCTTTAACTATTCCTACAAGATATCACAGTGCTAAACACTTACATGTGAGCATAAGCAGAGTGCTGATAGGTTAGATGTCCAGATCAAAATGATCTTGGTCTCTTGTCAGAAATAGTATTTAAACATTACTAACAAACATGTCTCTAAGGTCCTCCCAAAATTACATCATTTGTGACACTTAGGTTTTCCCAGTATTCATATTGCATCATTTTAACACCTGGTCTGAGTTCTCAGGCCACAAACTGCATTATTTAGCAATCTAACACCTGCACAGAAACTTTCAACAATAGAAGACATTTCACATGTATATACTAACAGAAACTAAAGCAATAAAGCACCTTCCACATCTAAATTTTAGTCATAAACTTTAGCCTTAAAACAATGGGCATGATATCTTCAAACATCCACCCTCAGGCCAAATTCTAACATGAAAGAATGCAACATGCTTTACTGGGCCAGTAGAGTGCAATATTGTTACATACTTTGCAGTTCCACATGTCACAGTGTTTTCCTACATTTAAAAACACAAGCCTGTATTTTACATTTATTTATACAGTTGATAGAATTATATATTAAATTCTATTTGACTAGGCTGGCAGCCTTCACCCATCTCTCCCCAATTGTCACAAATGTGCTTATGTTTGCCTCCCCTCCTCAAAGTCGCATCAATTCATGATGATCCATATATATCACTTTTGCTAGTACCTTTGTCTATACAAGCAAAGTGAATGACAATCAATTTATAATTATGGTTTAAACTGAAATGGTTCTATATTGTTCTAGGTCTGAAGGGTGTTAACGTTCTTTGGGTAATACAGTCACCACAGCTTTCTTCCAAGAGGCTGGTACTCCCCACCTAATTTTTAAAATATTGTTAAACAAAACCTAGATTTTTATCACTTTTTCCCCTCGTAACTTCCAAACTACAACAGGAATACCCCTTTGTTCCTGGAGACTTCCCTTTTGATTTATTAAATATCACCATTTTTACCTTATCGCTTCCTATCATAGCTATTAATTGTTGATCCTCATCATACTCTAACTTTGGCATAATTAAGTCTTCAAGAAAAAAAATCACAGTACAAATATATATGGATTTCTACATGTATTGCTTTACAGATATTTTCATAAAATTCCCAAAATTTCTTACACCTCTAGATTATCTTTATTTTTTTTTTCTGGTAATAGGCTCTCTAAATTTGGTGACAACCTCTTCTACTTGCTGCTACTTAAGTTGTGCTAAAAGAATTTGTGCACTGATTTGTGCTCTGAAGTTATCAAAAAGTACTTCCATAATTAACAATAACTTTCTACATTGATGTATATTATCCAAATAATGTTATTTTACCTCTATTACACTTTACACTTGTTCCGGCTCTTTTTCTCCAATATTTCCCTTATTCTGAAATAGTTTAACATTTGACAACCCCTCTCAATAATTCCTATTATGTCTTTCCCATCTCTCTCTCATTCTAACATGTTTTTAAACTCCATTTTAATGTTTATCTCACGCATTGGCTACACCTTCGGAAGAAACCTGTGCCTTTCCTAATAACTCTCAAATCATTTCAGTACCCATTCCTTGAACTATTCTCTTTTTTACAGATAAGAAAGTGACACTTATTTTTACTTCATTAACCTATACCTTTATCTAAGTATGTCTTGGCATATGCTTTGAAACAGCTATTGAATGTGTTTCTAGATTTCAATTACACACACATGCTCCTGTCAAATATCATTTCTATCCAGTCTAGTGCAGTTACTTACCTTGGGGAATACCCTCAATTCTGCCAGAATTCCTACGGAATTTACATCTTCCATACCAAGTACTCACATAAATGTCTTCAGAAATCTATCCTCTTTTGTTATACTTCAACTTCTAAGTCCCCTTGATACATCCTTATTATTGCAACTCATGCTTCATTCCCTGCTGAAAGCTTATTATTTCTGCTAAAATACTCTTAAGCTCCATACAGTAGCTTTAGGTGGAATATAATTATATGACAGCACAGTCCTCCTATCCTGACAATAACCCCATAATGCCATAAATATATCATTATTGTTTTGTTGTCCCTCTTCCATCACTACTGCAAACCGTCTAGCAATCAGCATCATCATCCATTTTTTCCTCTGTTCCTGATACACTACAGAATGGCCACCCTGCAATCATTTGCTATATCTACATGTTCATCCTGTTACACTGCTATATGCACCCCACACTTCCTTTTGCTATACCTGCAAGGCTATTTACATTCCACGTTAATATCGACAAAGCAGTCATTCGATAAATAATTATGACTTTTTCATATATATATATATATATATATACATATATATATATATATATATATATCTACACGCACACATATATATATATACACACACACACACATATATAATATATATATATATATATATATATATATATATATATATATATATATATATATATCTCAACACGCACACATACACGCCAGCTCTTTTGAATGGTTTTCCAACTTGCATGTCACACTAATGTTTGACTGTCCTTTTCTTGCATGCAGTTGCTGCTTCCCATCTCTTTCTGAACCTATGTGACATTTCCCAGACTTTTTTACTTCAATAAAAGCACCCAGGAAAAAATGAATACATTGTAAGCCCTAAACTCATAACTCAAAGCAAACATACAACTATATACACTTTACAAAAAGGGAGTTTATCCCTCCATACAAGGGCAGTTTCCCCCCAAATAGATAGCTAGACACATCCACAGGCATTACCTATTTTAAAATTAGCTTTAATAATTAAAGCACATGTTAGAGCCTGTGACCCCACTTACACATATACTGTTTGCCCTACTCACTCTATTCCCACTGTAGAGCAGAACAATTTACATGCTCTCGCTTTTAATCTTAAGAAAGTGCACTGGCAATACGTAAATAAATATTTTGCACTATTATACTTACTTCATTAAAGTACAAAGGCGGTTGGTGAGGCATTCATTCAGAACACTGTGGTCGGGACCTCACAAGACTAGATGCTTGCATCCATTTTGCTCCTCGTCTTCAACTAAGGAGCAGGTGCTAATGGAAAAATAAACGGGTAATAACTTTGCAAGTGCTACAGAGCTACAGTCTTTCATGACTTTCATTTTTTTCTTATTTCTCTAGTCTAATTGCTTAAAAATCCCTTGTCTGTAGTTTGAACTAAGAAAATTAGTATAGACTTCCACGAGGATATAAAACGAAGAAATAATACACTTTAATACACAAAATATGAGCAATACACTTTTGTATCCTCCCAACAGCCCAAGATCACAACAGTGTATTATGTATTTCTAGACTTTATCTTGTTACAGTTTAAAAGCTGGATACATCACAGTTAAGAAAACTTACTTTCTGACCTTAACATCACTGATAAAACTTCCAGCTAAAAATTTTAAAATACTTCTGCATACTATACGAAACATACAATATACCATAATATTTAAATAAGCAAATGGATTACACAAATATTAATATGAACAAAAGTTTGCTTACAGTTGCTTCTTCATTCCCTTCATTGTCCTTTTTACTAGTTTACCACCACCAACAAACTTCCAGTCTTTTTCAGCCACTTTCTAGCATAACTACATTTCTTGTGACTAAACGGCATCTAATAGGAGTGACACTTTACAATTCTTTCATTTATTCACTACTGTCACACTGCTGGTCTTTTGTCCTCATCATCAAAACCACTGACCACCTGTCTCAGCTTTCAAATCCAAGGTATATTTGACTGTTTTACTCAGCCTTATTTTTTGTCATTCAAACATTTTTCTTTGGAACAACGGAAATGGTTTCACTAAAATATTATCTCTGTGGATTTTAGTACTGAGAAGAATGAGAAAGAGTCCCCTTTAGCTTGCTGGCTCACTCCCTATTGTCCACTAACCTTTCTTTTTCATTTCCTCCTTAGCTTGTTCTACATCCAAAAATGTCTGATTCTTCTGGAAAAAAATATTTTGAAGACTGGGTACAGCAACTTAAATCTCACACCTGCTTTTCAATATGCCCACACCTGCCTTTCAATATGCCCCAATTGCTGGGATAAAGCTCCTTTTTATTTGCCTGGTATGCAGTGAATAATCATTTAATACTCCTTTCTGCCATAATTTTGTCAGGAGCAGCTCTTTTTGTTGGTATGACTAATATAAGGTCTTGGCTGCTTCCTCATGGCCAGATATGGTTCATACATATGATGTGCCCTCAAAATAGGAGTAGATCCTGCTTTAGAACACCAGTCCAGTTGCTTGTTTGTACTTTCATAAAATTAAATCAATTTAGTCCTTACAGTTTCTCTGGTATAGCAGAAACTTTCAGATTTTCTCTGCATGCTCTTTTAACACTATTTTTGAAACCTTTCTTCTTGAAAAGCTTGATCTTGAGCCAGTCTTTCCTTCATTTCAATCTGATTTCTGCAGTTTATCAGCTCATCTGAATAGCTGCATAAAGCTTCTTTTATTCTTTCTAGACTTCTGTCATTTGACTTTAAAATAAAAGAAACACTGAACGAACATATAAACACCTCTGAGTGCACTTGATTTATTTTTTCCTCAATTACTGGAAGCCATCTACTGTACTAAGGCTGGAATTTGGTCTGCGTTTTGCTGAACGGCTGCAATGTTCCTCCCAGTCAGTTTTTTCTTCTCTTCTAGCTGAATGTCTCTTAATTTGTCCAAACTTTATCTTTGCTGGCATCCAGACAGTGTAATGACTAGCCAGGGAATTGAACATTTATTGACCTTTTTATCACTTTCAGTTTTCATGCAGATAGTGGTCTAATATCAACCTGCTACTTTTGCATGCAGTTATCTTGGAAGTCCTTGATGTGAACCAAGGTTAAGAAAAGTTTACTTGAACAAGATTCAGTTAAAATGGGTAAAAAAAGGTACCCCATTTGTAAAACTGAGCCTTTAGAAAATGTTATTAAACAGGAAACTGTTGCTTAAGAAACTAATGGACATATTAAAAGAAAAGTACAGTTGTGTACACTTACCATAAATGTAGATGTTCGAGTGTATTCACTGTTGCAGTCATCACACTTGGGTTATCTGCCTGCAGGTAGCCCTCAGTCGGCCCGAATACCAGAGACTCCATATTTCTGCGTTGGTTGCTGTCGCTTCAGTACGGACGTCAGGGGTATAAAAACAGGCAGCCGACGCCATTACATCAGTTTTTCTTGCCCCAAATGTCGGTAGCCCCCAAAGAGGGAGCTAAGTTATGGTGGGGAAAGCACCACCAGTAAAAAGTAAATACCAACAGTAATAGCCATAGAGAGGAGAGAGAGAAAAAACAGGGGGCTGAAGGGAGGGAAATGAGGACTGCAACAGTGAATACACCCGAACATCTACATTTATGGTAAGTGTACACAACTGTACTATGTTCTTCGTGTTCCACTGTTGCAGTCATCACACTTGGGTGGATTCCCGAAGCTGAGGAAGGGTGGAGGCAGTCAAGAAGAGTTGGGGCTGGCTAGTAGGCCTCGCAATACTGCTGTAGCAAAACCTGCCCTGGATATGGAAAAGATAGGCAGGTGGTAATGCTTGGTGAAGGTGTGTACAGAGCTCCAGGTAGCAGCCTCCAGGATGTCCCTTGGTAGGGACTCCCCTGAGAAATGCTGTAGAGGTAGATGTAGCCCTAGTTAAATGTGTACAGACCCCCTGAGGGGGTTGGCTTTCCATGGTGCTTGTAGCAGAAATGGATGCAGTGTGCTATCCATTTGGAAATTATTTGCTTTGAAATGGCCTTGCCCTCTGCCCCTGTTGCAAAGCTGACTAGTAACGGGTTAGATTTTCTGAAGGGCTTAGTCCTGTCAAGATAGAATCTGAGCTGTCTGCACATCCAAAGAGTGCAGGATCATTTCCCCTTTATTTTGAGGATTAGGGAAGAAGGTTGCCAAATGGATGGATTGGTTGAGAGCCACACTGGATGCCACTTTAGGCATAAAGGAAGGGTTAGTCCTGAGGGAAACCCTGTCAGCATGGAAAATAATGAATGGTTCCACAGCCATCAGTGCTTGTAGCTCAGACACTCTTCTACCTGAAGTGATGGCTAGAAGCAAGGCTGTTTTCCAAGAGAGGAATTTTAACTCTGCTGAAGCAGCCGGTTCAAAGGAGGGGGGAGGAGCATGAGCTTTTCCAGTACAAAGTTAAGGTCCCAAGCAGGGGTGGGTGCTCTCCTTAGTAGCCTTAAATTGTTTGCCCCTCTCGGGAACTGTTTGATGAGAGGGTGAGAGAATAGGGGTGGCTCAGCGTTGTAATGAGCTGAGATGGCAGAGGCACGGATCTTAATGGAGAAGGGCAGGCCTCTGTGGAGTAATTCAGCTAGGTAATCCAGGATTAGGGGTAAGGAGGGCAGTGCTGTGTCCTCTCCTTTAGACTGAATTCAGGAAAAATACCTTTTCCACTTATTAGCATAGGATTTCCTTGTACTGGGCCTTCTGGCTTCAAGTATAACGTCCAGTACCAGTTTGCTTAGGATTGCTGGTGCAGAACTCAAGGAATAAGCCAGGCTGCAAGATTTAGGGTTTGCAATTGTGGATGCAAAATCTGTCCCTCCTGCTGAGAGAGATCAGGGTTGGGTTCTGGTGTAGGTGCCAGGGTAGCACCGTTGTCAGGCTGCGCAGGAGTGGGTACCAGTGCTGGCATGGCCAGTCCAGGGCAATAAGAATTGTCCTTGGCCTGACTTGTTTTATCTTGAGTAATACTCTTTTGAGAAGGGGCAGAGGGGGAAAGGCATAGGCTGAGAGCTTTTCCCATAATAAGGATAGGGTCATCCACTTTCCAGGCCCTGCTGTGAGGATTCCCGGTGCAGAATTTGCTGAACTGGTGGTTGTAGGGGGAGGCAAAGAGATCCACCTCTGGAGTCCCGCATGTCTGAATCAGAAGGTTGAATCTGCTGGGCTCCAATTTCCACTCGTGTGGGTCTGGGAAATTTCTGCTTAATCATCTGCCAGTGAGTTTTGCTTGCCTGGCAGGAACTGAGCCTGTAGGTGGACTTGGATGTCCAAGGCTGTTTGCCACAGGGCCACAGCTAATCTGCAGAGTTGGTAGGAATGGGTTCCCCTCTGCTTGTTGATATACCACATAACTGTGGTGTTGTCTGTTTTTATTAACAGTTGTCCTGGAAAGAGTAGGGATCTGAAAGCTGTCAGGGCATTCTGTACAGCTAGCATCTCTTTCTGGTTGACGTGCAGATGAATCTGACTTGGGCTCCAGTGGCCCTGAATACATTTACCAGCCATGTGAGCCCCTCCAGGCATAGTCTGATGCATCTGTGGTCAGGGTCTGGGCAGTGTGGGGTAGAGTGAATGTCTGTCCGTTGTTGTGGTTGCATGCTTCTGCCAACCAAAGGAACTCTGTCCTTAGACAAGGTATGACAGGAATGACTGTTTCCAGGTCCTGAGAATATTGGCACCAAAGACTTTTTAAATACCATTGAAGTTTCCTCATATGCAGTCTTGCATATGGAATTATCAGTAAACATGAGGCCATGAACCCTAGGGCTTGCAGTATTTTTCTTGCAGATAGCTGGGTTCTGGTGGCCATTTGTTTGAAGTCATCTGTCAGATAGACTTGCATTTCTGCAGTGAGGAATGCCATCTGGGAAGTTGTGTCCAAGCTTGCTCCCAGGAATACAATCTTTTGACTGGGTACCAGTTGTGATTTCTTTTCGTTGATGGTGTACCCCAAGGAAGTGAGAAGGCTTTTGTCAAATGCCAGGTGCTGAAGCAGCAATTCCTGACTGTCCGCCTGAATCGGGCAGTCATCCAAGTATGGGTAAATTTAGATATTTCTCTGCCTGCATTATGCAATGGCTGGACCCAGGCATTTTGAGAATACCCTGGGCACAGTAGATAAGCCAAAGGGAAGTGCAGAACTGATAATGCATAGATCCTGCCCTGAAATGTAGATACTTCCTGCATGACTCCCTTATAGGGATGTGCAGATATGCTTCTTTTAAGTCTAGGGTGACTAACCAGGCATCCTTGGCTAACAGAGGAAGAAACTGTTGCAGGATAAGCATTTTGAATTTTGGTACCACCAGGAAGGTGTTGAGAATTGAAAGATCCAGGATTGGGTGCCAAGAGCCCTCTTTCCTAGGTACCAGGAAGAGTCTGGAGTAGAATCCTTGACCCCTTTGTTCTACTGGAACAGGATGAATAGCTCTGATATTGAGCAGGGAAAAGTACTTGGTTTTGAGCCTCTGCCCACTAGTTTGGAGGAAGGTCTGGAAACCCGCTTGGAGTTGGCAGAAAATGGAAATAAAATTTGTACCCCCCCCCCCCCCCCAAATACAATGTTGAGGAACCTTCGGTCCTGGGTGATGGACATCCAGTTTTTTTGCATGAAGGGCAAGTTTTCCTCCTAGGGGCACAAGCAGTTGGACAGGGCTGGGAAGTGGATTGAAGAAGTCACTGTGAGATTTTTCCATAAGGAGGTGGCTTACCACTCCCTGCTTTAGGGGTGGGGGCACTCCATTGATTAGATCTCTGCATACCCTGAGACTGTAGTCTGGGTGGTCTGTTTCCCCTGGGTCTTGTTTGAGAAGGCCTGGAGGGGGCTGTAAAGGACCAGTGTTTTGAAGGGCAATGCCTACTGAATCTAGGGGGTTGCACTTGTAAGAATTCTTTAACAGTCTGCACAGGTTTAGCTTTTTCTTACATTTTTTTTAAGAACCTCTTCTGCTTTGGTGCCAAACAGAGTCCTTACTCAATGGAGCATCTTGTAATTTAGATTTGACATGATCTGGCAAGGTCTGCTTCTTCAGTCACGCATGTCTTCTCAGTACAGAGCCAGTGACTGCTGCCCTGCAAGATGCTCCTAGGGCATCAAAGCCACACTGCAAAGTATGCTTACTGACTTGGTTTGCAGAGTGCATAAGCTCCTGCGATTTTTTATTTTCTGCACAGTCTGGAAAAGTTTTCACTTTTTGTTTAATAAGCTTCATATATGTTGCTGGTGCTTTAGCATGTGAAATTGGCAATTCAAAGCCCTGATAGCAAGAGTTGCAGAGGTATATACCTTCTTACTCCATCTGCCCAAAACTCTGGAATCCCTGTCCGAAGGGGTGGTATTCTTGGCTGTAGTAGCCTTGATACCTTTAGGCCCCTGGGAAATGATCTCTGAGTCAGAAGTAGCATTCTTGAACAGAAACTAGTGAGCATCAGGAACTCTGTAGTACCTGTCAGGCTTCCTAGGGGCAGGAGGTAAAGTGTCAGGAGTAAGACTGGATTCCATGAAAACATCCACAACATCCAGGACAGGGGATATAGCTAAAGGCCTGTGCTGAGGCAACTCTAAAAATTCTCTGAGTCTCTTTTTGGACTGAGGATAGTCTTGGCATTCCCAATGGAAATGCTCTCTTCAAGTATGCAAGGTTTCACCAAAAGAAAAATCCTCTTGAGGGGAGGCAGAGGGAATGGATTCCTCTGCATCTGAATCCTCCTAGCTGGATAAGGGCATGTGTTCATAATCAGAAATGTCAGAGTCATCGGACTCCTGGTCTGTAGAATCTGAAGGGGACTGGGTTCTTTGTCTTTTTGCAGGGGAAGTCTGACTTCCCCTAATCAGTGTAATAAGGTCTTCAGCCATTCTAAGCATTTGTTTTTGTGGCATGGGAGACTGAGCATGCGCCTTGGTCATCGGTTTTCTAGGCATAGTGCGTACTTTGGGCCTAAAAACTCTGTAGTCTTGGTTAGAAATGAAGTCGTTGGTTTAATTCGAACATCGGTAGAGCGAAGAACTGCCTCAGACGTCGGTGCCTGCACAGCAGCTCTGGACCTATCCAAGGTAGAGACATCCGCAGGTTCCATAGTCAAAGAAGCATCTCGCGGCACACCAGACACCGAATGGTTCTCAGCAGAGGCCTGAAAACCCATTGAAGCAGGTATCAGGGGCTGCAAAGGCGCCTCACTGAGTACCGGCAGACTGGCGACTAGCTTGACGGAAGCGTTGTTGTCAGTTCTGGACCTATGCGGTTTGTCTGTCTTTATCCTTATGTTTTTTCGGAAAATCAGTAGTCGGATGGCTTACTGAAGCCATTTCAGAACACGGAGATCGAGAGCGAAAGAATTTAGCGACAAAGAGAGCCCGACGACGAATGGTTCAGGTGTTACACAAGGCACAAAACCGACAATGAGGGACACTGTGGTCTGGGCCTTAATAGGTGATGCAGTAAGAATGAAAATCTCTGTGAGGTATTTGCTTTCCACAGGCAAAACAATTGTTCATTTTTTCTGACATTGGTTAGAGCAAGAAAAAAGGATCCCCAACGGGGTACTTAGCTTTAGAAGACTTCAGGATTATTCAATTCTAAAACGAAAAATTTAGGTAGTGGCCGACTGGCACTTGCGAACTGCTTCTGCTTCGGGCTCCTCCTCGGCAAGAAAGACTGCTGTAATGGCGTCGGCTGCCTGTTTTTATACCCCTGATGACCTGATGTCAGTCCTGAAGCAACAGCAACCGACACAGAAATACTAAGTCTCTGGTATTCAGGCTGACTAAGGGCTACCTGCAGGTAGAGATAACCCAAGTGTGATGACTGCAACAGTGAAACACGACGAACATCCACATATACAATTTTTACGCCATCAAATTTCAAACCTAGATTTTTCAGACAAATCTTTTCCTTGCGTAATGTGTGCTATCGAACACAAAAAAATAAAGAGACTTCTGAAGGAAAAGTATCATAGCTATGGTGAAATATTTTAAATGGGCTGCATACATCATACCTACAATGAAACCTAATGGAGCTATTAGACCAAGTGAAGGTGCTTAACTGTTAACCAAATAGCTCCACTACAGCAGCACTTCATGCCTTGAATCTAAGTCTATTTTGCATTGTTGGCAAAGGGACAGAACTCTCCAAAACTACAAATGAGTCTTGCTTTGGAAGAGAAGATTTTAAATGATTATTCTAAGAAATACTGGAACATGAATACTTTCAAAGGGATGTGTTTACATACAACAGCTTACCTTTCTGGTGTGCTATACGTAGCTGTTATAAGATGAAAAACAACTTTCAGCATGACCTCTATACTACCACTGCCATACTTTAGAAACAGTTTGGAACCCAAAGGAAGTGCACAGAAAACTGTAAGATGTATGTTAACATATTAAGTGATAGGAACAGGTCTTGTAAAGCAACTAGCATAATTAGGAAGTGTAAGAAATTAACATTGTAAACTGCAGAGACTAATGTTAAAGCCATACTGGAGGCTCCAACTCCTAACAGTTTTACTGAGCTGAAAGCATGCTTGGGTCAAGCCCACTTGCGAAAAAAAATTATAGAATTTTGCATCTCCTGCACCACTTACTGAGAGACATGCATCAATCATACGGAAGGCAGCCGAGAAGAATGTTTACTTTCTGAAGAGTAAGAGTCAGGTGAGAAAACTCAGCTAATGAGAATTGTTTGCCTGATCTAAAAACTGCATGTCAGTTGTTATTGTTGTGTCTTTTTGCTTTTCCCGGTTAGGGGTCACCACAGTGGAACTCCGGTCCGCTAATGACTGGCAGTAGATTTTTACGTTTTGAGTTGCTGGCCCTGACGCACAACCTTCAACGAAGGCACGCCCATTCACGCATGTCTCCACACAGAAGACGCTCTAGCTGAGAATCGAACAGGACGTCTTACTGTGAGGCGACAACGCTACCGCAGCACCACCACCGCAGTGCACATCAGTGCTAAAGTTTATTTAAAAAAATAAAGCTTATTCCCATACTAACCAATGAATGGCACTGTTTAGACTCTTGCACAAGATGCATGGCTCAGGCATTTAATGAAACTAACACTACAGAAAATATACTTTCAAAAAGCTCATCAAAATATGACAGACAAAGTGAATAACACAAAAATATAGAAATAAAACCAAAAAAGAACTAGCCCCTTGACTGCAGGTACTCCAAGGAGCTGATCTGGTACATCTCATCAAGAAAAACCAATACTATTCCGCCACTACAATTCTTTCAAATACCTGAAATTCTACCCTTGAATCTGCAGTACTCAATGGAAAAGCTACCTCAGTAATACACTTTCAATCCCTAAAATATTACCCATCTAAATAAGAACCCTCTCCATCACAAGCAACTTCACTCACTGTGCTGCATCTGTAACTAAATGTATTACTGGCCCAGTTAGACCTGCACACTTACCTCTCAACTTAGCTTCTACAGTTTGTGCATATCTCCTGTTATTCTCCCTCACCTTCAGTTAACTATGTCTTAATATTTTTCCACTTAATTTCCTCATTTCTCTTTACATGTTACAAATGTGTTCTCCCCTTCTTTTAATCAGCCAGTACTTACTGTCCCCTCCCTCTCCTGTGTGCCAGTGGATTGCTGTAAACTGCCCAACTCTAAAATCTTTTGTTTTTTTTGTACTACACCCTTGGCATCTCCTTACAGGTACCTTGTGATTTTTCACCTGTTCATTAAAACACTAGAATTCCTGTTCTGTATGAGTTAATGAGAGAGTTAATGTAACTTGTCATACGTCTAAAATACATTGTTAATACCCTGACCATCAAGCCACTACATCCAAGTCTCTGTTGACCCATCTGTTCCTCTACCAGTACAGGAGCCAGCCCTGTTATTCCCTTCAGCAGGGTGACGGCCCCAAGACCCATTTGTTTTCTGGCCAAAGCAACAGCTCATCAGCTCACTCATTCCCCATCAGAGGAGAAACATGGAAGTCAGTGGGCAATGCCTTGAGTGAGGTGATTTCACAACCTAGCCACCCTAATGTAGTAGCAGCTGGCAGCTTCACTCTGCTGTTGCTGCTCTAGGCAACTGAAGCAACCTATGTAGGACTTGACTCACTCAGGACATCCTTCCCTGGTTTGTGGTGTACGTCACTGGAACCAATGGCTGCTAGCTGTAACACCCTAATACTCCTATTAGGGTCAGTGATGCAGTAAGTCACACAGCCTCCATCCTCTAAGATGGATGAGATGGCACTGACTGCAAACTCCTACCTTCACCTGCCAGGGTGACTCCAGAGTCAGAGCTGGTAATTAAACCTGGGATATATGGGCACAGAGGGTCACCTGTGAGTAGTCAAGAGTTTAATCTCTTGATACCACAGGGCAATGGATGTGGCTGTATGTTTCATTAGCAACTCCGGAAACTTTTAGCTTCTTGCCTTAACAGATGAAGATATTTCTGTACTGTTCTGCAGGTATGATACAAATCTTCTGTTATGAAGTCTCTTTCAAATACCTGCACTTCTCTGTATTATAATATTGCATTTTTACTGGAGTCTACTCATTTGTCTATATTGTTCATTTGCTGTTAAACTTAACTTTTGTATCCTGCAGCTTTTGTCTCCAGCAGAGGTGTGGCTAAGGTGGAGCAAAGGGTCAGACGTAGCAGGTGATAAGTGCTTATGACAGTGTAAACAGAGAAAATAACTTTTTCTTTTTGCTCCTTATCTTAAACTGGATGAGTGGGTGACCTCACTGAACACAAGAATAGTTAGCTACACCTGTGCTCTCCAGACTTCCAGTGAAAATGGACTTGCCCTATTTTAGCCTCACAGTTGATCATGCCAAGAAAAAGCTATAAAAATACATATGTGAGCAATAAAAATATCAAATTCTTAGAAGAGGATGCAGAAATTTTAAGGGTAACTGCAAAGCCAGCTACTGCCAAAGACATATACTCAGTGCAAATCACTGGCAAACTGGACTGGAAAAGAAACAGATGGAATATGGAAGAGAATCGACCAGAAAGTACAGTTGTGTACACTTACCATAAATGTAGATGTTCGAGTGTATTCACTGTTGCAGTCATCACACTTGGGTTATATCTGCTTGCAGGTAGCCCTCAGTCGGCACGAATACCAGAGACTTAGTATTTCTGCGTCGAATGCTTTCACTCCAGGACTGACGTCAGGTCATCTGGGGTAGAAAAACAGGCAGCTGACGCCATTACATCAGTTTTTCGCGCCTCAAATGTCAGCAGCCCCCCAAATAGGGAGCCAAGTTATGATGGGGAAAACACCACCAGTAAAAAGTAAATACCAATACCCCTGAAACGGGTGAGTAATAGCCATAGAGAGGGGAGAGAGAGAGAAACCAGGGGGCTGGAGGAAGGGAAACCAGGACTGCAACAGTGAATACACTCGAACATCTACATTTATGGTAAGTGTGAGGATTAGGGAAGAAAGTTGGCAAATGGCTGGATTGGTTTAGAACCATGCTGGACACAACTTTAGGCATAAAGGAAGGGTTAGTCTTGAGGGAAACCCTGTCAGCATGGAAAATAATGAAGGGTTCCACAGCCATAAGTGCTTGTAGCTCAGACACTCTTCTAGCTGAAGCGATGGCCAGAAGCAAGGCTGTTTTCCAAAAGAGGAATTTTAACTCTGTTGATGCTGCAGGTTCAAAGGGGGGTAAGCATGAGCTTTTCCAGTACAAAATTAAGGTCCCAAGCAGGAGTGGGTGTTCTCCCAGATGGCCTTAAGTTGTTTGCCCCTCTCAGGAACTGTTTGATAAGAGGGTGCGAGAAGAGAGGTGGCTCCGTGCTGTAATGAGTCGAAATGGCTGAGGCATGTATCTTAATGGAGAAGGACAGGCCTCTGTGGAGTAGATCTGCTAAGTAATCCAGGATTAGAGGCAGGGAGGGCAGAGTGGTCTCCTCTCCTTTAGATTGAATCTAGGAGCAGTACCTTTTCCACTTATCAGCATAAGATTTTCTTGTTCTGGGTCTTCTGGCTTCAAGAATGACATCCAGCACCTGTTTGCTTAGGGCTGCTGGGGGAGAATTCAAGGAATAAGCCAGGCCGCAAGATTTATGGTTTGCAGTTGCAGAGGCAAAATCTCTCTCTCCTGCTGAGAGAGCAGGGTTGGGTTCTGTTGTAGGTGCCAGGGTAGCACCGGTGACAGGCTGCACAGGAGTGGGTACCAGTGCTGGAGTGACCAGTCCAGGGCAATCAGAACTGTCCTTGGTCTGTCCTGTCTTATCTTGAGTAATACTCTTGAGAGAAGGGGCAAAGGGGGAAAGGCATAGATATTTACCCACTGAAAAGAAAGGGTATTCACTTTCCAGGCCCTGCTGTGAGGGTTCCTGGTGCAGAATTTGCTGAGCTGGTGGTTGTAGGGGGAGGCAAAAAGATGCACTTCTGGGGTCCCCCATTTCTGAATCAGAAGGTTGAAGGTGCTGGGCTCAAATTGCCATTCATGTGGGTCTAGGACATTTCTGCTTAAGTCTGCCAGTGAGTTTTGTTTGCCTGGCAGGAATTGAGCTTGCAGATGGACTTGCACATCCAAGTCCATGTTCCACAGGGCCATGGCTAACCTGCAAAGTGGGTAAGAGTGGTTTCCCCCCTGCTTGTTGATGTACCACATAACTGTGGTGGTGTCTGTTTTTATTAAAAGTTGTCCTGGAAAGAGTAGGGATCTGAAAGCTGTCAGGGCATTCTGCACAGCTAGCATCTCTTTTTGGTTGATGTGCAGATGAATCGGACTTGGGCTCCAGTGGCCTTGAATGCATTTGCCGTCCATGTGTGCTCCCCAGCATTTGCCATCCATGTGTGCTCCCCAGGCATAGTCTGATGCGTTTGTGGTTAGGGTCTGGGCAGTATGGGGTTGAGTAAAGGGCAGTCCCTTGTTGTGGTTGCATGCTTCTGCTCATCAAAGGAACTCTGGCCTTAGACAGGATATGATAGGAATGACTTAATTCCAGGTCCTGAGAATTTTCGCACCAAAGACTTTTTAAGTACCACTGAAGTTTCTTCATATGCAGTTTTGCATATGGAATTAGCAGTAAACAAGGCCATGAACCCTAGGGCCTGCAGTATTTTTCTTGCCAGTAGCTGGGTTCTGGTGGCCATTTGTTTGAAGTAGGCTGTCAGATAGACTTGTTTTTCTGTATTGATTCTGTATTGAGGAATGCAATCTGGGATGTTGTGTCCAAGCTTGCTTCCAGGAATACAATCTTTTGACTAGGTACCAGTTTTGATTTCTTTTTGTTGATGGTGTACCCCAAGGAATGAAGAAGGTTTTTCACAAATGTCAGGTGTTACAACAGCAATTCCTGACAGTCCACCTGAATTATGGAGTCGTCCAAGTACGGGTAAATTTGGATATTTCTCTCCTGCAGTAAACAATGGCTGGAGCCAGGCATTTTGTGAATACTTTGGGCGCAGTGGATAAGCCAAAGGGAAGTGCAGAGAACTGATAATGCATAGATCCGGCCCTGAAACATAGATACTTCCTGTCTGTCTGACTCCCTTATACGGATGTGCAGATATAGGCTTCTTTTAAGTCTAGGGTGACTAACCAAGCATCCTTGGCTAGCATAGGTAGAAGCTGTTGCAGGGTAAGCATCTTGACTTTTGGTACCACCAGGAAAGTGTTGAGAATTGAAAGATCCAGGACTGGGTGCCAAGAGCCCTCTTTTCTGGGTACCAGGAAGAGTCTGGAATAGAATCCTTGACCTATCTGTTCTACTGGAACCAGCTGAATAGCTCTGATGGAGAGCAGGGAAAGAACTTGGCTTTGAGCCTCTGCCCACTGGTTTGGAGGAAGGTCTGGGAACACTCTTGGGGTTGGCAGTGAGTGGAAGTAAAATTTGTACCCCTGGGATACAATGTTGAGGACCCATCAGTGTTGTGTGATGGACATCCAGATTTTTGCATGAAGGGCAAGTTTTCCTCCTAGGGGCACCAGCAATTGGGCAGGGATGGGGAGTGGAGTAGAGAAGTCATTGAGTTTTTTCCATAAGGAGGTGGCTTACCACTCCCTGCTTTGGGGGTGGGGGCACTTCATTGCTTAGATCTCTGCATACCCTGAGACTGTAGTCTGGGTGGTCTGTTTCCTCTGGGTCTGGCTTGAGATGGCATGGAGGGGGCTGGAAAGGACCAGTGTTTGGAAGGGCAATGCCTACTGAATCTAGGGGGTTGCACTTGTAAGAAGTCTTTAGCAGTCTGCATAGACTTAGCTTTTCTTTCCATCTTTTTAAGAACCTCTTCTGCTTTGGTGCCAAACTGTCCTTGTTCAAAGGAGTGTCTAGTAATTTTGATTTGACATGGTCTGGCAAAGTCTGCTCCTTGAGCCAAGCATGTCTTCTCAGTACAGAACCAGTGACTGCTGCCCGGCAAAATGTTTCTAGGGCATCAAAGCCACACTGCAAAGTATGCTTGCTGAGTTGGCTTGCAGAGTGCATAACCTCCTGCAATTCTTTATTTTCTGCACAGTCTGCAAAGGTAGCCACTTTTTGTTTACTATTTTCCATAATACGTTGCTGGTACTTCAGCATGTGAAACTGACAATTCAATGCCGTAATAGCAAGAGTTGCAGAGGTATATACCTTCTTACTCCATCTGTCCACAGCTCTGGAATCCCTGTCCGAAGGGGTGAGATTCTTGGCTGTAGTTGCCTTGATACCTTTAGGCCCCTGGGAAATTATCTCTGGGTCAACAGTAGGATTCTTGAAAAGAAATTTGTGAGAGTCAGGTACTCTGTAGTACCTGTCTGGTTTCTTAGGAGCAGGAAGTAAAGTATCAGGAGTAAGACTGGACTCCATAAAAACATCAACAACTTCCAGGATGGGGGTATTGCTAAAGGCATGTGCTGTGGCAAATCTGGGAATTCTCTGAGTCTCTTTTTGGACTGAGGATAGTCTTGGCATTCCCAGTGGAAATGCTGTCAAAGTATGTAAAGATTCACCAAAATTAAAATCCTCTGGAGGGGAGGCAGAGGGAATGGATTCCTCTGCATCTGAATCCTCATAACCAAATAAGGGCATGTCTTCATAATCCGATACCTCACAGTCATCAGACTCCTGGTCTGTTGAAGCTGCAGGGGACTGGTCTCTTTTCCTCTTAGGAGGGGAAGGCTGACTTCCCCTAATCAGAGTAATAAGGTCTTCTGCCATTCTAAGCATTTGTTGTGGCATGGGAGTAGGTGCATGCGCTTCGATCGTCAGTTTTCTAGGGGTAGCACGTACTGTAGGCCTAAGAAACTCGGTAGTTTTAGATAAAAGACATCGGTTTGAGTTGAACATCAATTGAGAGAATAACTGCCTCAGAAGCCAGTGCCTGCACAGCGGCTCTGGACCCATCCAAGGTAGAGACATCCATAGGTTCCATAGTCGAAGAAGAGTCTCGCGGCATACTGGACTCTGAATGGGTCTTGGTAGAGGCCTGCGAATCCATTGAAGTGGGCATCAGGGGCAGCAAAAGCGCCTCACTGAGTACCAGCGAACTGGCGACTAGCTTAATGGAAGCATCGGTGGCAGCTTTGGACCTATGCGGTCTGTCTCTGTCTTTATCCTTACGTTTTTTCGGAATATCGGTAGTCGAAAGGCTTAAAGCCATTTCAGAATACGGAGATCGAGAAAGAGAGAATTTAGCGACAATGAGTGCCCGATGACGAATGGTTCGGGCATTGAACAAGGCACAAAGCCGACAGCGAGGTACGTCGTGATCTGGGCCTAAACAAGTGACGTAGTAAGAATAAAAATCTCTGTGTAGTATTTGCTTTCCACAGGCAAGACTATTAACTTTTTCTGACATTGGTTAGAGCAAGAAAAAATGATCCCCAACGGGATTCTTGGCTTTAGAAGACTTCAGGATTATTCAATTCGTAAATGAAAATTCAGGTAGTGGCGAACCGGCACTTGTGAACTGCTTCTGCTTCAGGCTCCACGGCAAGAAACACTGGCATAATGGTGTCGGCTGCCTGTTTTTATACCCCTGACGACCTGACAGTCCTGGAGCGACAGCATCCGAAGCAGAAATACTAAGTCTCTGGTATTCGGGCTGACTGAGGGCTACCTGCAGGCAGGTAACCCAAGTGTGATGACTGCAACAGTGAAACACGAAGAACATATCCTAGCTGATGATCTGGTGGCTCAAAAGAGAACTTCATGACAATCTTGAAGTGCATCTGGTAACAAGGTAAGCTTACAGGAAAGTGTGTTACTGATATCCCAGAAGCAGCACATACAAATGCCATTGTTGCTTCAGCAATGACTAACAGCAAGGATCAATGATGTCTTTAGTTCTACTTTTTGTTTCATTATATTTTCAGACCATCAGTTACAAAACTTAAGTTTACTGATTTGAATCATTACAGTCTCAAAAAGGTATCAGATGCAGTTACAGATTAATAAAATTATAAAGAGGTATTATTTGTGAAAGCTTCCACTTACCTTAAAAGTGCATTTCAATAATTCAGTTTAGGAGTAGAAGAGCTGTACACTGTGGCTGATTAGCTCAAGTACTACCAATGTCTTTTTTTTCCCCAAACTCTCTTACAAAAGAAGCACTTCTTGACATCTGGCACAATTCTGCAGTTATGGTGCCTTAGTAACTACTGCCTTCAGTTCATACTGCTATACATGTGAAATACGTCTTCCGGAATTCAAGACATAAACCAAAAGATCTAATTTGTATTCCAATCAAGTCAAGAAACAAATTTAATTCACATAAATTACCAGTGGTCCACCAGAGGAAAGGGTGATATTTAACAGCTCCCACGGTTAATATTATCAAGTTATCTTTATACACAGTGTTTTTTAGGTTTATATTTAAAACAACCATGGCTCAATCTTAATGTATTGAAGTTATAACTAAGGTATTGATCTATTATATAAATGCAAACATATTCCTTAATATCAAAACTAGACATCTAATATTCAGAATTTTCAGCATCTTCCACTTCTGGCTCGGGTAAGATGTCACAATTGCCATGCAATCCTGCAGCATTAGCACTTGTGATATTCTGGTAAAAATCCTGTATTCATGTGAATGCAGAAACTGGGAATATTATCAAAGACAGAACACATGGTGGATTCACCACAATCTGTGGAACTAGTGGTTGGAAAGGAGTAAAAGATGCATACTTTCCACAACATACCTGCATTGGCAGGTTCAACTGTTATCACCTCTAGGACCAAGGCCAGCATGTACTAAGTCAGCTCAGCCCAAGAAACATCTCCAGGCTACTGAAGCCTCTCCCCAGTACTCATAATCCTAGGCAACAAAAGGCCTCTTCTACAAATTTTGGAATGCCAGTAAAAGGGGGAAACCAAGAAACAGCCAAAGCTGAACTTCAGAATGACTTAAATGTTCAGCATATAGTGGACCTCCAGGCAGGGGAGGGGCAGGAGGGTTGTTTCAGTGACAGCTGAAACTGCAAATACAGGTCTAACACCACAGTAAGGATGTAAAGGTCATTACTGACATTGTGAGTTACAACTCCTCCACCTGTAGAACAAAGTCAAAAGCTACAGCCTTGACAGCAGCCCCACCAGCCACTATGAACCTGGACACAAGATCGAATTTTCAATACCTAGTGACGGTATGAAGTATTCACTGATCCCATGTAACAGCTTCATAAATACCATCCACTGAAACATTTGAGGAAAAAGGCTTGCAAGGTAGCTTCAGCCCTGGCAGTATGTGCACTGGCAGCTTGTGGCAGAGGCCTGCTATGCTTTTGGTAGTAGTAGGTGGTGATAAACTGAGAAATCAAGGCAGAAAGGGTTACTTTGAATACCTGTTGGCCAAATGTTCTACAGGAGAAACAGTTGGGGATCCTCAACACACTCAGTTCAGTCCAAATAAAAACCTACGTAGTTTATGGATAGCCACACAGTATATTACAGATTCACCCCAATTACTGTATGTGGGGAAGGAAACTTGACGATCTAAAGACTGGTTTACATTACACACTGTTAGCAACTTTTATCATGAAGGAAGGGTTGATTCATAAGGTAACCCTGTCCTTGTGAAAGGGGATAGAGGGTGGATGAACACAGAAGGTTTCCATCTTACTGAAGTGAACCACCAAGAATAAAGTGTTCCAGGTAAGGAATTTCAAGGTGGCAGAATGATCTGGTTCAAATGGGGATAAGGTCAGAATTTCTAATTCAAAGAAGAGATCTCATGGGGTAAAGGAAGAATTAACTGGAGGATGTATCGAAGGCTCCTGCAAGGAAGGCTTTACAGACTTTTAGAGATGACAGATTTATAACATTATGAAAATTAGACATGGCTGCCAGATGAACTTTGAAGAACTAGTCAGCACCACATCAAAAATATGGAACAGATAATCTAGCATACACATGGGACAGGAGCAGATTTATCTGTGGTCCATGCAAATAAAAGTACAGTTGTGTACACTTAACATAAATGTAAATGTTCAAGTGCATTCACTGTTACAGTCATCACATTTGGGTTATCCCTGCCAGGGTAGTTTCTGCGTTGGCTACTGTCACTTGAGGACTGACATCAGGTCGTCAGTAGTATAAAGTATGGCAGCTGACGTCATTACATCAGTTTTTCTTGCCCTAACCTGTCAGGAGCCCCCAAAGTAGGAGGCCAGGTTCTAGTGGAAGAACTCCACCAGTGAAAAATAAATACCAATATGTCCCTTGTAAGCAAAGTAGAACAGCAAGAAAGAATGGTAATAAAAGGAGAACGAGAAAAAAAGGGGATGGAGGGAGGGAAACTAGGACTGCAACAGTGAATACACTCAAACATCTACATTTATGTTAAGTGTACACAACTGTACTATGTTCTTCGTGTTTCACTGTTGCAGTCATCACATTTGGGTAGATTCTCAAAGCTGAGGAAATAGGTGGAGGCCGTCAAGGAAACTAGGGGCTGGCTAGGATGTACTGCAAGCCTGCAGAGGCAAACCCTGCCCTGGATTTGGAGAAGAGAGGCAGGTGGTAATGCTTGGTGAAAGTGTGAATAGATGTCTAGGTGGCAGCTTCCAGGATGTCCCTGATAGGGACTCCTCTGAGAAAAGCTGCAGGATGGAGGCTGCTCCGGTGGAGTGCATCCTGACCCCCTTGGGGGGAGGCTTTCCATGCTGTTTGTAGCAGAAATGGATGCAGTGTGCTATCCATTTGGAGATGGTTTGCTTGGTGATGGCTTTGCCTTCTGCCCCTGTAGCAAAGCTAACCAGCAATTGATCAGACTTTCTGAAGGATTTAGTCCTGTACAGATAGAATCTGAGCTGTCTGTGCACATCTAGAGAGTGAAGAATCCTTTCCCCCTTGTTCTGGGGATTAGGAAAGAAGATGGGCAAATGAATGGATTGGTTGAGAGCCACACTGGACACCACCTTGGACATGAAGGATGGGTTAGTTCTGAGGGATATACTGTCTGCATGGAAGATGATGAAGGGTTCCACAGCCATGAGTGCTTGTAGCTCAGAGACTATTCTGGCTGATGTGATGGCCAGAAGGAATGCTGTCTTCCAGGAGAAAATTTTTAACTCTGCAGAAGAAGCTGGTTCGAAAGGGGGCAGGGTGAGCTTTTCCAAGACAAAGTTAAGGTCCCAAGCTGGTGCTGGTGCCTTTCTGGGGGCCTCAAGTTGCTAGCCCCTACTGAGGAACTGTTTGATCAAAGGGTGTGAGAAAAAGGGATGCTCAGTGGGAAAATGAGCAGAAATAGCAGAGGCATGAATGTTTATAGAGGAGAAAGAGAGGCCACTGTGTAGTAGATCAGCTAAGTAATCAAGGATGACAGGAATGGAGGGCTGTGCCGTATTGGCTCCCTTAGCCTGGATCCAGCTGCAGAACCTATTCCATTTATCTGCATAAGACTTTCTGGTGCTAGGACATCTGGCTTCACGGATAACACCCAGAACCTGTTTACTGAGGATGGCAGATTGGTTCGGGGTTAGGGAATAAGCCAAACTGCCAAATTGGGTGTCTGCAATTGGGGAGACATGAATTTTCCTTCCCTCTGGGTCAGGAGGCTTGGAATCCGAGGAAGATGCCATGGAGGCAGCGGGGACAGGCTGTGCAGCAAGGGGTACCAGTGTTGTCAGGGCTAGTCTGGAGCTATAAGGATGGTCCTTGGTTTTTCCTCCCTTATTTTGAGCAGTACCCTGGGGATGAGAGGTAGGGGAGGAAAGGCATAGACCGATAGATTGACCCAGGGGAAAGACAGGGCATCCACTTTCCAAGCCATGCAGAATTTGCCAGACTTGCTCCCAGGAAGATTATCCTTTGGGAGGGCACCTGTTTGGATATCTTTTCATTGACTGTGTACCCTAGGGAGGTTAGTAGGGTCTTTACAAAGGCAAGGTGCTTGAGCAGCTTTTCCCTGGCTGTCTGCCTGAATAAGGCAGTCATCTAAGCATGGGTAAATTTGAATATTTGTTTGTCTGCAAAAGGCAATGGCCGAAGCCAGACATTTTGTGAAAACTCTGGGAGCAGCAGATAAGCCAAAGGGAAGCGCAGAGAACTATAAGTGTTGAGATCCTGTCCTGAAGCAAAGATATTTTCTGCATAATTCCCTGATAGAAATGTGGAGGTAGGCCTCTTTTAGATCTAGGGTGGCTAGCCAAGCGTCCTTGGACAGCATGGGCAGCAGCTGCTGGAGGGTGAGCATTTTGAATTTTGGGATCACCAGGAAGGTGTTTAGAATGGATTGATCAAGGATGGGGGGCCAGGTGCCCTCTTTTCTGGGCACCAGAAAAAGTCTGGAGTGGAAGCCTTGGCCTATCTGTTCTGCAGGAACGTGCTCTAGTGCCCTCATAGAGAGCAGGGAAAAGATTTGCTTTTGAGCCTCTGCCCACTGATTTGGTGGTAGACTTGGGAACCCTTTTGGGGTTGGAAGGATGTGGAAAAAAAATGCGCATCCCTGAGACACAATATTCAGAACCCACTGGTCCTTGGTAATGGTGGCCCAGGTGCTTGAGTGAAAGGACAGTTTTCCTCCCAGGGGTAAGTGAGAATGGGCAGATGGGGGGGGGGGGGGTGGGGGAGGTGGTGAGTCACTGTGAGTTCTTTCCATAAGGGGGTGGCTTAGAACTCCCTGGTTTTGAAGTGGAGGTAGTCCACTGCTTAGATCTCTGCATTCCCTGGGGCTGCTGTCTGAGGGGGTCTGTTTCCTCGGGGCCTAGGCTGGGCCAGTTTACTCGGAGCAGGAAAGGACCAGTGCTTGGACGGACAATGCCTTCTGAACCTAGGGGGCTGGACCTGTAAGAAATCCTTAACCATTTGCATAGATTTTGCTTTTTCTTTTAAGACCTCTTCTGCCTTAGTGCCAAATAAGTTATCCTTGTGCAAGGGGGCATCCAACAATTTAGATGTGACATGGTCTGGCAGGGGTTGTTCCTTAAGCCATGCATGTCTTCTAATGACAGAAGTAATGACTGCTGCCCTGCAAGAAGCTTCTAGGGCATCAAAACCACAGTGCAAAGTGTGTTTAGTTACTTGACTTGCAGAATGCATTAAATCTTGTAAATTTTTAGATTCTGCCCAAGCAGGAAAGGAAGACTTTTTGTTGAGTTCCAAGGTATGTTGCTGACATTTCAGCATATGGAACTGACAATTTAGTGCCCTGATAGCAAGAGTAGCTGAGGTGTATACTTTTTTTAACCCATCTGTCCAATGCTCGGTAATCCCTGTCTGAGAGGATGGGATTCTTAGCACAGGTTGCTTTAATCCCTTTTGGCCCTTGAGAAATGACCTCAGGGTCAGCTGTTGGATTTTTAAAAAAGATATTTGTGAGAGTCAGGGACTCTACAGTACCCGTCTGTTTTTCTGGAAGCAGGAGATAGGGCGTCAGGAGTCAAGCTGGATTCATGAAAAACATCCTCCACAACATCCAGGACTGGGGGGATGGCAAACTGTCTGTGTTGCGGAAGATCTAGGAATTCCTTGAGTCTCTTTTTAGACTGAGGGTAGTCCTGACACGCCCATTGGAAATGCTCCCTTAAAGTATGCAGGGTTTCTCCAAAGGAAAAATCCTCCGGGGGAGAGGCTGAAGGAATGGAGTCCTCTGCATCAGAATCCTCATAAGTGGAGAGGGGTTGCATGTCTTCATAGTCAGATGCATCAGATTCATCTGACTCTTGTTCAGATAAAAAGCACAGTTGTGTACACTTACCATAAATGTAGATGTTCAAGTGTATTCACTGTTGCAGTCATCACATTTGGGCTTCTTGCAGGGCAGCAGTCACTGAGTTCTTACCATGAGGGGGTGGCTTTGAACTCCCTGGTTTTGAAGTGGAGGAACTCCATTGTTTAGATCTCTGCATTCCCTGTGGTTGCCGTCTGGGGGGGGGGGGGTCTGCTCCCCTGGGGTCTGGGCTGAACTGACCTGGTGGGGGCAGGAAGGACCAGTGCTTGGAGAGACAATACCTGCTGAACCTGGGTGGCTGGACCTGTAGGAAATCCTTAACTGTCTGCATAGATTTAGCTTTTTTTTCCATCTTTCTTAAGACCTCCTCTGCCTTGGTGCCAAATAAGTTGTCTTTGTGCAAGGGTGCATCCAATAATTTAGATTTGACATGGTCTGGCAAGGGCTGTTCCTTGAGCCAAGCATTACTTCTAAGACAGAACTGGTGACTGCTGCCTTGCAAGAAGCCCAAATATGATGACTGCAACAGTGAAACATGAAGAACATCTACAGGGGACAGATCTCTCTTCCTTTTGGAGGGGGTTAGCTTGGCTTCCCCTGATCAGCATGATAAGGTCTTCCGCCATTTTAAGCATTTGAGACTTAGGCAAAAGTAGCAGGTGCCTGAGAGTGGGTCATCGCTTTCTTGCGTGTGGTACGAACCCTGGGCCTAGGAAACTCTGTTGTTTTTGAAAGAATGGTAGTCACGAAAGAAGACATCTGTTTGTGTCGAGATTCAGTAGTGCGAAGGACTTCCTCGGAAGCCGGTGCCTGCTCAGCAGCTTGGACCCATCCAAGGTAGAGAAGACCGAAGGATCCTTAGTCGAAGAAGAGTTTTATGACATACTGGACTCCGAAGCGGGCATCAGGGGCTGCGAAAGTGCCTCACTGAGTACCAGAGGACTGATGACTAGCTTAACAGAAGAGTCGTTGGTAAGTTTGGACCTGTGCGGTCTGTCTCGGTCTTTATCTTTACGTTTTTTTGGAAGATCTGCTGTCAGGTGGCTTACCGAAACCATATTGGAATTCGAGGACTGTAAACGAAAATATCTGGCTACAATAAGGGCCCGATGACGGATAGTTCTGGCACTGAACAAAGCACAGTGGGGGATGTCGTGGTCTAAACAAGTGACGCAGTAAGAGTATTAACTTTTTCTGACATTGGTTAGTGCAAAAAAAAAAGGATCCCCAACAGGGTACTTAGCTGTAGAAGACTTCGACTTCAATTCGGTAGATGAAAACTTAGGTAGCGACCGACCGGTACTCGTGTGAACTGCTTCTGCTTCAGGCTCCATTGCAAGAAAGACTGATGTAATGGTGTCGGCTGCCTTACTTTATATACTATTGACAACCTGACATCAGTCCTCAAGTGACAGCAACAGACGCAGAAATACTAAGTCTCTGGCATTCGGGCTGGCTGAGGGCTACCCTGGCAGGGATAACCCAAATGTGATGACTGCAACAGTGAAATATGAAGAACATCAAGCCCATTTGGAGAAGATAGAATCAAATATGTCAGGATCAAAAAGGGGGAAATGCTGATGTCCTTGTCCTTTTTTCTGTCTGTCCTTCTCTAGAAAACTTCAGGATAAGGGGAAGAAGGAAAAGGCATAAAGTCATCTCCTAGCCACATCTCAACCAAAGCACCCTTGGGGATTCCTCCTAACAGGTGAATAACGGAAAAGTAATTGTTTCATTTGTACATGGACAAAGATGTGAAGAGGTCACAGCTAAGTCTCTCCAGCATCAAAACATGGTTTGAACTGCTGCTGGACTGAGCAACTACTTGTTTGTTATAAGGAAGAATTGAATGATTCAGTCTGCATCAGAGCTGGCATGACCTGGGACACAGGTAGCAAATACAAGATAGAAGGCGGCAAGAGCCCAATTCCAAACTCTCACAACCTTCCAGAAAAAGGGGAGAGGAGTGAGTGCCCCCCCAACTTTCTTGAGTACAAACTACTGCCATTTTGTTAGAATGCACTGGAATTAGATTAGAAGGCAGTGTGTCCTGGAGCACCTGCCAGGCAAGAAGGCTGTCTTTCATTTCCAGGACACTGATGAGCAAAGAGGCCAAGTGTGCCCCAGCCATCAGAGCAAATGCATCTGTGGTCCCCATGGGGACAGGGTGTCTCACACTATATGGCCAAAGATATGCATGTCGGACATCATAGATAATAAAGATGGTTCTTGCATTTTCCAAGGAACTTAATCTAGAAGTTGATTCTATTTCACCTTGAGAGTCCATTGAAGGATCCTTAAGAGAAGTTTTCTTGGGGAACCATGAAAACTGAAAAAGCCATCGGATGCATGCTTAAAGGCAACAGAGGCTACCTCTAGTTCCAAAGCCACAGAAATGGCACTCTCAAGATGAAAGATGACAGGTGGAGTCCTCTTAAGTGGAGCCACACTAAAAAAAACCTTTGAAGAAACGGAAATAGCAATGACATCACCAGCAACTTTAAAAGGACTAGATATATAGGGTTGACACATTATACCTGCAATTTGGAATTTTTTTGCCAAAAGAAACAGCTAATAAGTGTTTTTCATGTCAACCATGTCAGTTCATGCCAGTTCAAATGGAGGAAAAGTTAGATTCGCCAGAACAAAGTACATATTCCCTTGGTGAAGAGGGTTCCCTGAGGGAAGAACAAGAAAGGCACTGCAGCTGCAGACTTTGAGGGGAGCTAAACAAAACAAATTTTGCCCAACATGGAAACTGAATATAGCAGTTAGATATGGGCCTATATTATATGCTCGATCGACACCTAAAGAGCAAACATTTTCCTCTGGGAAAAAATTCACGGGGCTGTAAACAAAAACACAAACTTCAAAACCCTAATCAAGTGGCGGGCTTCACCCCCCACACTCCCCCTCCCCAACTAAATATACCAACTCAGAGATCGCTCTACGTTGGAGAAAAGGGCAATTCCCAATAACGGCCAACTGATTTTTTTCCTGAGGAAAAAATTCACGGATGTGGCCGTTCACACTTTAGACCATTTGCTCTTTACGTGTCAATCATTATATGTTCGAAGAAAAGTCATTTTGAGCATATAATATAGACCTGTCGGATATATTTCAACTATTGAATACTTGTCTGAGGTTACTGCTTCCCAGACAGCAAAAGAAAAAAAAAAAGAGAGAGAGAGAGAGAGAGAGTTTTTCTTGAGAGAGGAGTGAAGGGGTAGGGTTTGGAGGGGAGGATGGGTAAAAAATAGTCACAGGTGTCTACTACCAAACTGAGGCCTCTCAGAAGGGGTAACCCTCTGGGATTTTTTTTTTTCTGGGAATCTTTTCTTAGGAATTTTCCTTTGCCTATAAGAAGTTCTAGGATCTCTCCTGCTGAAGTAGTTGGATTTTTCTGGATATCTTCATTGGTACTTGGGAACTGCAGACAACAGAATTGGACAGCAATCCTTCATTGGCTTGCTCTGTTACTGCAAAGCCTTGAAGAAACTGGCAGCTTATGAGCCAAAAAGGAGACTGTTAGCCAAAGAGGAGTCTAAAATCTTGACATCAAATCTTCTGGAATAGGTTGGCCTTACAGCCAGGCATACTGCCTGGTCACTAAGCCAGTGGCAGCCACCCTGGAAGAGGCATCCACAGCATCACTGCTGTATTTTACATTGTGCCTGGCTGTTTGAGAAGCCTTGGCCACAGAAGACTGCATGTGATGTTTTGACTCCGTAGTCTGTGGCTCTGTAATGGTCCTGCTTAAGGATTATAGCACAGAGTGTAAGTATTTGGTCATTTGAGTTTGGTACTTTATAGCACTGAAAGCTAAGCTGGAAGAAATATACATGTTCTTACCCCACACCTATCCATTGCTCAATTGTCCTCATCACTGAGGAGAACATTAGTGCCAGGGAGCAATCTGGATTGTTTGTCTGAGGCAAGGGATACTGCTTGGTCTGCCACAGGGTTTTTGTAGAGGTACTTGAGCTCATCAGGAGCTCTGCAAAACCTATCTGGTCTTTTTGGAGCAGGAGGCTAGAATCAGGAGCCGAAGAATTGGCCTAAAAGACATCCAGGTAAGCATCTGGCACTGGGTGAACTGGAGGAGGAGCAGGAGTGCCCATCTCTAATAAGTTGTAGCATCTCTTCTGCAACTCGGACACCTGTCTGAACTGCCATTCAAAATGTTTCATCAAGCTTCTTAAGGTTTCTTCAAAGGAGACTTCTTCTAAAGGGGAATCTGGAGACTGAGAATATCGTTCATCTTTGGAAATCTGTTCTGGAGAGTGTAACGGAAACAAGTAGCCAACAGAAAGACGTGAATCCCTGTCCTGTTCCCCCTCAGAGGGGAAGAAATCTAAGATGTATTTGTGTGGTGTGGCCCCAGAAGGCGGAGTCACAAAGGAAGATGGCTTCAGAGACATGATTGCCTTGAGTAACCCCTGAGAAAAAAAACAATCCATTCTTTCTCCCTGGATGAGGAAGGGGACATTGAGTGTTTAAGTTTCTGCTTTTTCTTTTTAGCGATGACATCCATCTAAATCACCTTAGGAGGTTCTGAGTTTTGGTGCATTTCTAGCAGGGAACTGGAAATCTCTTCTCGCACAAGGGTTTGAGAAATTCCTTGAGGGCCTTCTGAGATGATGACTGCAGTTTGTCAGAGGACTTAGTCATACGCAAGGCTTCAGAAGTTGTACTGGCCTCTGGCGGGGTTGCAGTAGAGGGACTGTCAGAAAATGACTTGAGTACCTTGGGTTTGATGACCTCAACATGTACATCCGATTCTAAGACCACGGCAGGAGAATGCTCTCTAGACCTTTTAAGTTTTTTCTTAAAGGCCTTTCTACAAGGTGGAGTGGGCTAAGCATTTCAGAAGTTGGGTCTCTAGGAAATGCCTAAACCACAGGGTTTTAGAAACTAATGACTGACAGATGGAGCAGCATTTATAGTCGTTTCCAGGGCTAGACAAACAGGCACTCACTGTGCAAGTCTTTGCATGGAATTTGTCTACCACATGTTTACCCCTCCTAGTTGACATCTAACAATCAGCAAAACAGTCAAAAGTTTAGAAGGATCAATCTCCAATGGGGTACTTATTTGATCCAACAAGTGAAGCTACAGTACCTAGCAACACAATGAATACAGTCTGTTGGGTGTAACAACCTTCATTCAGGCCGGGGGCAAGACAGTCTGAGTCTGACCATTTGTAAAACTACAATCCACTCTGCTACAGGCCCCATGAAGGCTCAGTGTCTCTCCAACCTAACACCACTCTTAAGTATTCAACTCCGGTACCACCTTTAACATTCCTATAAGAAAAGTGCAGTCCGGGTCTGAACTGTCTGCAAACAGCTACAGCTAACTTTGAGTATGTGTCTAACTGTTTGAGCCAATCTTCATTTTCCCCTGGAGAGCACTGTGCTTTGGCTGTAAGCAGCCCCCCACCACCACACACATCTTCCACTTTCTCTTATTCCCTTCTGTTAGCAAATAGTATCAATAACTGATCAATACTGTGTGTTTGTTTATTTAAACTATACCACAGTAGCCTACTGATACAAGGTTATCCTGGTTTTCCACCTGAGAAATTAAGACAAGACTTACAGTTTCAGAGCAGTCCTTGGTCAATTGTGATTGTTCTTAACACATACTTGTCTTGCTTTGGCTCATTAGCAGCAGTACAAAGAACTGCCTGCTCACACCCTTGTTCTCCCTCCCTTCCCTGTTTATTACCTTAAGACAATCCCAGAGTTAATAAATATTACCTGTGGCAGGCACCATTTGTAAAACTACAATCCACTCTGCTACAGGCCCCATGAAGGCTCAGTGTCTCTCCAGTAAGTGTTTTACAACTGTAAATGCCTATTTATGTTGAATTGTATTAGACATTTTACAACTGTATATGTTTATGTTGAATTTCAAGCCTGTACTCCAATCTGCTTACTTACACTATCAGACTATTTACCCCACTCATAGGACCAAATAAATATTACCTGTGGCAGGCACCATTTGTAAAACTACAATCCACTCTGCTACAGGCCCCATGAAGGCTCAGTGTCTCTCCAGTAAGTGTTTTACAACTGTAAATGCCTATTTATGTTGAATTGTATTAGACATTTTACAACTGTATATGTTTATGTTGAATTTCAAGCCTGTACTCCAATCTGCTTACTTACACTATCAGACTGTTTACCCCACTCATAGGACCAAAAACTGGGACTGGGTTAGCCCCGCTCTGCTTCGCCCTCGCTACGCTTGGGCTCCAGCTCCCTCCTGCCCCTTATCCCACCGCCCCACTGTGTCTACATTTATAGCCACTAGGCCACAACCCTACTTCCTCTCCAACCTACACAACTTCCTCTCCAGTTCCCCCCCCCACCACTTTACTGTTTAACCACTACTATTCCTCTGAAGCACATTGACCCCACCCATTGATGACATATAACATGTCTATAAATAATTATAAACTCCTTCCTCTTATCTTACCACTCTTAATTCTGCCATACTTTCTTACTAGCTATGAAAATCTCACATTCATAGGTTTCTCTTATCCAAAATGCCAAACCAAGACCCCCTACCTCCACTGACTGCGGAACTTGCCCACTACTACACTACCCCAAAAATTATAAATTCCAACCACTTGCTTCTAAGAAAACCACTCCAATCAACACCAAAATCCAAATATGAACTAAAACTACTATTGAAAGTTATTAGACTACTAGCGTATCTAAGAAAAAACATAACCAAAGATGGGGACATCCATCCTAATCCAGGCCCAACCTTAACTCAAAATCCTACCAGCCCACCACTCTCCCACCGACTGGTCAACTCCCTCCTAATATGCCACTTAAACATTAGAAGCCTAAACAATAAGATATATAGCCTGCATGCTGTACTAGCCACATACCTCCCCAACATAATGTGTCTATCTGAAACATGGCTCCGGCCATCAACCAAAGACAATGAGATCCTGCCTCCTGGTTACAATATACTTAGGGCAGACAGAGTAAAGAAAAGAGGAGGTGGAATAGCCGTCTTATATAATAGCACACTTAACATCATAACTAACCCTATACAACCACCCCAGGTCTCTAACGCTGAAATACTAGCTCTAAAAATTCTACTAAATAATCATAAGGGCATTAACCTAATTGTCACCTATATTCCCCCTGGGAACAATGTAGAAACACTAGAGGTCATTCTACATTGGATAGCCAACAACTACCCTAAAGAAACCATTGTCCTGGGCGATGTTAATATTGACTGATACCAATGCACAGCACAGTCCAACCCCATCCCTGTTAACCTACATGGATTCTCTCAGATAATATCATCTACCACACGTACAGGTAACAATAACCAAAAAGAGAGTATACTAGATTGGATACTCACCAACAGTCATCCCCAGAACTATATGTCTGGAACTCTCCCGAATGATCTTAGTAATCACCTGCTCACATACATCATGAAAGACAAAATTAATTGTACAAGCTTACCTATTTATAGGTCTATCAGATCCAAGAAAAACTTTGACCCAACTAAATTTCAACTTGAACTCAAATCATGTAACTGGACAAAACTAAAGTTCCTTCCCCTTGATGAGGCAGTGTCATCATTTAACAATTCATTCCTTACTATACTTGACTCGCATGCCTCTAAATGCTCAATAAGAATTAAAACTCAACTAGCACCCTGGCTAACAACAGACACCAAAACCAAAATAACAACTAGAGACAAAGCGTGGGATAAATGGCGCACTACCAAACTACCCCTAGATCGTATCAAATTCCAACAACTTAGAAATGAGACTAAAAAGCCATCATACTAGATAAGAAAAATTACTTCTACAATCTGCAACATAAACATCAGAATAACCCTCAAAAGTACTGGGCAGGCATAAATAAACTTCTCCAACCAGGCAAATCCACTACTCCGACCCCAGGAACATTATCTGACAAGAGCCAAGAAGATATAGCCAATTCATTCAATACTTTCTTCACAGAAACCATCCAGTCATTAGCTAACCAACTTTCTCCTCCCCACACTTCTATAAACACTATACCCGACTCACCACTCTCTTTTAACTTCCAGCCAGTGTCCACATCCTTTATCAGATCCCTTTTGAAAAAACTGAAGCCAACCACCCTTTCAGCCAATCTTCTGCCGGCTGAATACCTGCAAATTGCTGCAGATGTCGTAGCCTACCCTATCTCAATCCTAATTAACAGAACCATAACCGAGGCCTCAATCCCCTCAATTTGGAAAATATCCTATGTTATTCCACTCCACAAAGGAGGTTCATCCACAGAACTATCCAACTATAGACCTATAGCCATACTATCACCACTTGCCAAAATTATGGAAAAGTGCATGCACAACCAACTAATGCTCTATCTAACCCAAAATAAACTACTCACAGACTCTCAACATGGATTCAGACCCCATCATAGTACAACCACTGCCCTCCTCTCTTTTACTGAAAACATTAATCTTAACCGAATAATAAAAAATATCCTCTGCTCTCTTCCTGGACCTATCGAAAGCCTTGGTATGGTAAACCATCAGTTACTTCTATATACTTTAAAACCCTGTATCTAGATACTCCAGCCCTTGAATGGTTTCAAGCTTACCTCACTGGGAGACAACAAGCAGTAATGTGGCAAAACAAGCTCTCCTGCCTACTACCAAATACCATAGGAGTTCCTCAAGGTTCCATATTAGGACCTCTCCTCTTTTCAGTCTTCATAAGTGACATCCAAACAGTCATCCCTGAAGCCACCTGCATTCAATATGCAGATGACTCGACTATAATATGTTCCAATGCCTCTCTTGCAAATCTACTAACTACCACCCAACATAGCTTCACCAAAGTCAAAAACTGGCTTGCCAACCATCTCCTGATCTTAAATCCAAACAAAACCAAGTTACTTCTCTTCTACCCAACCAATAGATCTCCAACTGAAAACTTCACTATAAAATCCAATAATGGGACCATCATCTCCCCAGACACCTATACAAAGCTATTAGGAGTAAACATTGACAATAAACTCAAATTTAATATACATATCAACCAGTCAGTCAACAAGAAACTTGGGACCCTATATAGAATTAAAGCCTTCCTTACCCCGAATGCCAGGGCAGCCACAGCCCGTTCACACCTTCTCTCTACCCTACTATATGCCTCTCCTGTCCTCACTCACCTTAACAAATCTGATCTGGCCAAGCTCTCATCCTGCCATAATCACATTGCCAGGTTCGTTACAGGCCTACCCTACAGAACACACCACTGTACTAACCTGAAAAAGCTTGGATGGATAGAATTCCCAAACCTTCACCAGTCCCAACTCATAGAGGCCTTCAAAATCCTTAAACAACCTGCGAATACCCCAGCACTAAAAAACTTAATGACTCCCTACTCCAATCTAAGCTGCCTTCGCTCAGCAAACAGACTCCTTGTCCAAACAACTAAATCTCTCAACGTAGGTGGTGACGCGCTATTTGCCAACACCACTGGTAAAATATGGAACTCTCTCCCAAATAACATCACGCTTGCAACTTCTCTAAGTCAATTCAAAAATAGTCTAAAACTCCACTTCAAGTCACACTGGCTATGTCCTTGCTCAAACCCAGACTAGCTCTGTGCCATTAACTAAAACATAAACAACTAGCTAAGATGATAAGTACTTTGTATACTGTGATAAAGAAATATGTATCCTGTCTAACTCTATGTCATTATACTGCCTACCGTCCTTGCTAATATGTTATTAATATTACATTTGTAGTAATCTCAGAAATAGTAATGGCAGTCTTGTACTTGTATGTAAATAGCCTATGTTTTTGTTAAGTTTTTTCAGCTCATTTACTGTACCTAATTATCAATGTAACTCTGTTGGAGCTTTTCTCCCCGGGCCTCCGCTGAAAAAGGACATGTATCCAGTCGGACCATCCCGGTTAACAAATGTAAAATAAATAAAATAAATAAATAATCTCTTACATACATCCGATTTTATACCTCAATGCCTATGAGCTGGGGTCATCACCCAGACACACATCCTAGGGAAGGTAAAGCTTTGATATTCCAGCCGCCCGGATGTCAGTGAGCAACAACCCAGCTATTAAGAAAATTGCAACAGTGACTCAAAGTCATTACATCAACAGTTCTTACTGTTTTATTTAGTTTTTTTTTGTTAATGACCAAGTTGTTGTTAATTTGTTACAACCATATTAACTACGTACTGAAACTCTCTGTCTTGACTGTGCATGTGGCCTAGGACACACTGGAAAGGGTCCTCAGCCAGTTCAATAACCCCATCATACCTCTCAACCTTTAATTGCAAGAAATCTGGACAAAGCCAAAAATAATGAGGGGGGCAAAGGCTGAAAAATAGGGACAGATTTTAAATATTGCAGTTATAAAGTTGCAAGAATAACATGCTTTGAGTTACCATATGCTTTCCACAGGACATGAAGTCAAACTCAAATGTCTGTCATTATTTAGTTATTTCAGTCCTCAATGATTTTCCAGAAAAAAAAAAAAAGAAAAGAAAAGTTTTGTTTTTACCATAATGTTCAATCTACATTTCCATTAATTTGTGGGAACTCGGTTCTGATCCTCGGAACCGACCAGCCACTTTTTCTACAACTTAAGCTCCCTGACTTGAGCTTCTCCCTAATATCCATAATGCCCCGCTCTACAACTTAACCTCCCTGACTTTAGCTTCTCCCTAATATCCATAACGCCCCACTACGCCAACGTACCTTAGATAGAGTTTGCCAGCAAAGACATACCACATAAACATATTTATACTATAGAAAAAATACATAACTACACAACTAAACAACATCAGGAGTTCAACAAAACAGAATGGAAATTCCTTTGAACATTCAACCAGACTTCCCAAAGACTAGGACATGGGGCAGCAAGGTTAATGGAAATGAAGATGGACAACACAGATGGAACATTATGGTAAGAACATAACTTCTTTATCTGATGTTGTCCTCTTCATTTTATTAACCTTTGGGACAGAGTCCCCAGCTACTAAGATCCAAGGTGGCCCTCATGGAAGGATACTCCGAAGAACAGCAGTGCCAAAAGGACTTCTATTTCTGGATATGATGTCCAATTTATATTGTGTAATAAACGTGTGAGGATTAGACCAAGTAGCTGCAGCGTAAATGTCCTCAATAGAAACTCTCGACCAAAAGGCCTGAGAGGTAGCCATGGACCTTGTGGAATGGGCCTTAATTTGCCCTGGTAAAGGAACGTTTTAGGAAGAGTAAATAAAGGTCATACAGTCTTTCAACCATCTGGTTAGAGAGACTTTGGTAATAGATTTTCTTCTTTTTGCCCCAAAAAGGGATACAAACAACTGACCAGACCTCCTAAAGGGCTTAGTTCTGTGTAAATAAAAATGAAGCTAATTATGAACAGCAAGCAAATGCAGCATATATTTACCTTTGTTTTGATAATTGGGAAAAAAAACTGGCAGCTTGATGGACTGATTAATATTCCTTTCCTTAGCCACAATGGGTAAAAAGAAAATATTAGTATGCAGGGAAACTCTATCCTTGCATCCTTGTGAAAAATCAAATACGGAAATTTTGAAGAAAGGGCTTGGAGTTCAGACACTTGTCTTGCAAATGTAACAGCTACCAGAAAAATGTTTTCCAAGAAAGGAATTTCAAATCCACAGTAGCTGCAGGCTTAAAAGGTGGGTGGACTAGGGCTTGCAAAATCACAGTTAGATCCCATGGAGGACTATGCTCTTTCACTGGAGGCCGTAACAGGAAAGTGCCCCTGAAGAAAGTTTTACAGAGCTTAAAAGAGGCAAAGGAGAAAGAATCAAAACCAAGTGAAAATTGGATATGGCTGCTAACTGGACTTTGACAGTAGAATAACTAGCTCCATCATAGAAAAGGGAAGCCAAAAAGTCAACTACAACTGGTGCTGTAAAACGGATGCATCTGTTTGCGTTCAGCCCAAAAAGCAAATCTTTTCCACTTGCTAATGTAAATCTTTCATGCTGAAGAAAGTCTGGGGAACCCTGCCATCACTGGAAGTGGAGAAACCTTGTAGTTAATTTCAGGCCATGTATGTCTAAAATGGTGATGCCCTGATGGGTGAGAGAGCATATCTGAGGCCGGAGTCAACCTCATCGGACGGTAAACCACATGAGACCAAAGGAAGGTGAACCAGGTTTGTTGAGGCCAAAAAGGGGCAATGAGAATTACTTTGCTCTGCAACGTGAGGGAGTTCTGTAAGAACTATTAAGAATTAGAATTAGAGGCAGAGCAGGAAAAGCATAGAGACAAATGGAGGGACAAGCATGGACTACAGCATCCCTGGGTGACAGTCCCTGAGGAGGGATCAAGGCAAAGTACTTGCTGCACTTGCTGTTGAAAGGGAATGCAAAAAGATAGCAGCAGGGATGACCCCATTTCTGAAAGATCCTATCTGCAGTAGACTGATAGAGAGACCACTCATGAGGCATCAGTAATATTCAACTGAGCCGGTCTGCTAAAATGTTGGACTCCCCTGGAATGTGCGTTGCTACCAGAAAGTGGTTGGTAGAGATCACCCACTGCCAAACCCTCATCGCTTCTCACCATAAGGGGTAGGACCTGGTTCCCCCCTGCTTCTTGATGTACCAAACTACTGACATGTTTGTCCATTTGGATAGCAACAGTCCCTGGAGGAAGAAAGGTATTGAACCATTGCTTTCATCTCCAGTACACTGATGTGCAATTGTCTCCTAGAACTTCTATGTCCCTTGAACTGTCTGCCTCAAATAATACTCCCCCCCCCCCCCCCAGCTGGGAGGTGTCCGTGGTCAATGTGGCATTTAGGGATAGAATAATGACTGGACATCCTCGAGTAATGTCTGTGGAGTGAAGCCACCAAAGCAGAGATTCCTTGCACACTCGCAACAGTTTTATGGGATGACTGACTAGATTCCTAAGTAGTAACCACTGAAATGCTAACGACCATTGTAATATCCTCGTGTGGAAACAAGCCATGGGCAGAAGAGTTATTGTGGCCACCACTGAACCCAATGCCCTGAGAATCAACGTGGCTGGAGGCTGAGGTATGGTTAGAACTTGTCTGATGCGACTTCTCAGATTCTTTACTCTGCCTGTCATCAGATAAACACAGGATGTCCACCTGAACCAGGATTTCTGCATGTTGATAGTTATCCCCAGAATTGGGGCTAGCTGTAGTAAGCAATCTTTGGCTTGAATGAGTAGATGCCTAGTTGGAGTGGTAAGAGGTCAGCTGTCCAGATATGGAAAGCTCTGGAAGCCCTGCAGTTTGAGATGTGCTGCCACCATTGCCAAGCATTTGGACAACACCCTGGGGGATCTGTGGTGAGACCAAACAGGAGTGACCTGAAGTGGTAATGACTAGCTCCTAGCCTGAAATGTATAAATTGCCTGAAGCATCTGTCCCATTCTTATGTGGTAGTATGCGTCCTTCAGGTTTACACAGCACATCCACTCGTCTGTCGTCAAAAGAGACAGGATGGACTGGAATGTGGAAATGAAATACCAGGTCCGCCAGCAGAAGCTTTTTTAAGAAATTTTCCAGTTGAAAAATGCTCTTCCACAACCCTCATGGTTACTGTGGACATAAAAGACTTATTCCCAAGTATCCCCCACACAACAGGATTGGACTTGTTTGGCGATTTTTTCAAAAATGAAACAAATTTGGGTAACACTTTCTCAAATTTAATACTTGAAATGATGGGCATGGTGTTAGAAAATAATTATATTTTCTTTAATGGCGAACTTTTTAAACAGCTTAAAGGGGTAGCTATGGGTGCCTCCTGTGCAACCATATATGCTAACGTGGTTTTGCACAGGTGGGAGCAAACATATATTTTCAATACTGCATGGGCACAATATCTCATTTATTATTGCAGATACCTGGATGACATCTGCATTATTTGGGAAGGCACAGAGGACCAGTTAACGTCCTTTTTGGAATATATAAACACAACTACTGATTTTTTGAACTTTACTCATAACATCAGTAAAAACGAATTACACTATTTAGATGTAACAATATATAGGGACCTTCAAAGTTCAGAATTGCATTCCAAGGTGTACAGAAAACCTTCTTTCTCAAATTCTTTGTTACATTATAATAGTCAACACCCATTCCATCAAAAGAAACGAATAGTCAAGGGGCAATTAATAAGAGCCTCTAGAATGTGTAGTAATTTGACAGATTTCTCAAATGAAATAAAAAAATTATACAAAATGTTTCTGAAAGGGGTTATCCAGATAATTTACTTACAACCATTACTGACGAGGTAGTAACTAAAAGAGACTCTTTATACACACCTTTATTAGGTAATTCCTTGACTAAGAACTATGAATCTCAAACACAGATGAATAGTGTTGATGAGAATGTGATTAGTTTTACATACACTTTGTCGGACAATTCATCCCAAATAGAGAACATTATATCTAAATATTGGTTTGTTCTAGCAAGCAATGATGACTTCAAAACCACCATTGCCAACAAACCAAAATTTGTGAGAAAGAGAGGACAAAATTTAAAAGACATTTTTGAGAGAAGATCAATGTCATCTAGAAAAGAACAACATCATAAAAACGGCACCTATAAGTGTGGTGCCTGCAAGCAATGTGCCCTTATCATTAACAGTTCGCATATTTATTTAAAGGCCCGTCGCATCAAAGTACGATCCCCCAGGCATTTTTCATGTGGTACAAAAGGAGTGATTTATTCAGGGGTGTGCATTACTTGTGGAAGTTTTTACGTAGGTAAAAAGTACAGTTTTGTACCTACCATAAATGTAGATGTTCGAGGATTCCATTGCTGCAGTCCTGACTATTGGGTATAGTCCGCGTCCAGTCGGCCCGAATACCAGAGTATAAGGCTGACGTCGGTCAGGGCGCATTAGACTGACGTCAGTACGTCAGGGTACTAATGCGCATGACCGACGTCATATCCTCAGTCTTTTCTTGCCCCAGATGTCAGAAGACCCTAAAAAGACAAGTCCCAAAAAACCTGCACCAAAAACATGTACAATATATACAACAATATATACAAAAATATAAGCATGTAAACTCACCTGCACAACCACCCCTAAATACAGAGGGGAAGGAGGGAGGGTAAATTGGACTGCAGCAATGGAATCCTCGAACATCTACATTTATGGTAGGTACAAAACTGTACTATGTTCTTCGTCTTCCATTGCTGCAGTCCTGACTATTGGGTAGAATCCCAAAGCAGAGGTAAGGGAGGCTGGCAAATCATAAAGAAGTAGGAGCTGACAACATGCCTTGCAAAACAGCTGTGGCAAAACCAGCCCTAGACTTAGAGTAGATAGGAAGGTGATAATGCTTAGAGAAAGTATGCACTGAACTCCAAGTAGCTGCTTCCAAAATATCCTTAGTTGCCACCCCCCTTAGAAATGCTGTTGAAGTGGCAGTAGCCCTAGTGGAATGAGGCCTAATCCCAGCTGGAATCTCCTTGCCATGATGGGAATAACAAAATGCAATGCAAGCCAATCCACCTAGAAATAGTTTGTTTTGACACAGGCTTGCCCTGTGAACTCAAAGCAAAAGAAACAAACAACTGCTGGGACTGCCTAAAATCCTTAGTTCTGCTTAAATAATAACGCAATTGCCTGTGTACATCTAAAGTGTGCAAAATCTTTTCCCCTTTATTTTGAGGGTCTGCATAAAACGTAGGCAAATGAATAGTTTGGTTTAAAGCCACACTAGAAACCACCTTAGGCATAAAGGAAGGATTAGTACGTAATGATACCCTATCCTTATGGAAAATCAAAAAGGGCTCTACTGCCATAAGGGCCTGCAACTCAGACACCCTTCTTGCAGAAGTAATAGCCAACAGAAAAGCAGTCTTCCATGACAAGTATTTCAATTCAGCAGTAGCTGCAGGCTCAAAAGGTTGTAGAGTAAGTTTTTCCAACACAAAATTGAGATCCCAAGCCGGAGTAGGAGCTCTACGCGGGGGTCTTATATTCTTTGCCCCTCTAAGAAACTGCTTGAACAAAGGATGCGAAAACAAAGGTGGGTCACAATCATAGTGAGCTGAAATTGCTGCAGCATGAATCTTAATGGAAGAGAAGGACAAACCTTTGTCCAATAACTCAGTAAGATATTGAAGAGCCACACTCAAATTAGGCTCAGAAATCTCCAAATTCTTTGCTGTACTCCAAAATAAAAATCTCTTCCATTTTTCTGTACACTCTCCTTGTACTAGGTCTTCTAGCTTCCATAATCACATTTAAAACTTGTTGAGGAAGTTGAGACCTGTCGTGTTTCAACACAGAATATGCCAGGCTGTTAGATGAAGAGAATGAAGCTTGACATTGAGCAGATGACCGTCCTTCTGAGATAACAGATGAGGAATCAGAGGTAAAGGCCATGGAGGCTTCTGTACCAGACTCCGTAGTAGTGGGTACCAGTGTTGCCGAGGCCAATCTGGAGCTATCAAAATCATCCTTGGCCTGTCTTGTCTGACCTTTAATAGTACCTTTGGAAGAAGAGGCAGAGGTGGAAAGGCATACACATGAAGGTTTTTCCAACTGAAAGACAGAGCATCCACTTTCCAAGCTGTGTGATGAAACCCCTTTGTGCAATACTTTGGCAGCTGGTGGTTTAGTGGAGAAGCGAACAGATCTATGTCTGAGTTCCCCATGACACTGTCAGTTTCTGAAATACATGAAGATCCAGTTTCCACTCGTGGGGATCCATGATTTGTCTGCTTAACACATCTGCTAAGGAGTTCTGTGCTCCTGGCAGAAACCTTGCCTGAAGAGTTAGTTGCAAGCTTAGCGCAGTCTCCCATAAAATCATTGCTTGCCTGCATAGAGGATAAGAATGTGTTCCCCCTTGCTTGTTGATGTACCACATGACAGTTGTGTTGTCTGTTAGAATCAACACCTGCCCTGGAAGAAGTAACTCCTTGAAAGCCATTAATGCAAACTGGACTGCTAACATCTCCTTCATGTTGATATGTAGATGCTGTAGTCTGGCAGGCCACTTGTCTTGTATCCACTTTCCATTTAGATGAGCTCCCAAGCAAGGTCCGAGGCATCTGTCGTTAAGATCTGACTTGCCTCTGGCCGGGTCACAGAGAGTCCCTTGTTTAGGTGACATTCCTGAGCCCACCACAAGAATTCTTTTCGAAGGCAAGGTATTATTTGAATGACAGTGTCCAAATCCTGGCAGTGCTGTGTCCATACATTTTGAGATACCACTGTAGCTTCCTCATATGCAGTTTGGCATTGGGAAGCACCAGAATACAAGATGCCATGAACCCTAATGCTTGAAGGACTGTCCTTGCAGTCAGCACGGACTGATGAGATAGTTGATGGAAGTAAAGTGACAGACTCTTTTGTTTGTCCGGGGTTAAAAGGCCATCTGGGCTGCTGTATTCAGTCTCACACCCAGAAAGCACATGTCCTGAGAGGGTACTAGACTGGACTTTATTTCGTTCACAGAATACCCTAGGCATCTTAGCACTGCTATAACATATTCCAGATGCTGTAGAAGGTCTTCCTTTTCTTGAGCCAGAATCAGGCAGTCGTCCAAGTAAGGATAGATTTGAATTCCTTGAAGCCTGAAGTAAGCTATCACTGGAGCCAGAACCTTTGTGAATACTCTGGGCAGTAGATAAGCCAAAGGGCAAGGCAGAGAACTGATAATGAGAATTTCCAGCTCGAAACCGCAGATACTTCCTGCAACTTAGCCTTATAGGCACATGAAGGTAAGCTTCCTTGAGATCTAAAGTTACCATCCAGTGATCTTTGCCCAGCAGAGGTAAAAGCTGTTGTAACGTCAACATCTTGAACTTGGGAATGTCCAAAACGTGTTGAGGAGAGATAAATCCAAAATTGGTCTCCACGTGTTCCCCTTCTTTGGTACAAGGAACAGGCGAGAATAAAATCCTAGGCCCCTTTCTGATACAGGGACTGGCTGAATGGCCCCTATCTGAAGTAACTGAGAAACTTGCTTGTGAGCCTCTTTTCTTTGTGGAGGAGGAACGTCTGGCATGCCTTTGAAAGGGGGCATTGTATGGAAATAAAATCTGTAACCGTGGTGAATGATATCCAACACCCATTTGTCTTGAGTAATTAAATCCCAATTTTCTTTGAAAAGAGACAGTCTTCCTCCCAAAGGAGCTGCCAGACGGGAATCTGCTGGCAGCTGAAAAGACAGGTCATTGGGTCTGTTTACGAAAGGACTGACCCCTGCCCTCACCAGAAGTCTGAGCAGGTGAACTCCCTTGTCTAGGCCTAAAAGAACCTTGAGCCCTGCCCCTACCACGTCTAGACCTACCCCTAGACTGGGAATCATAAGCAGGGTATGTCCACCCCTTAGCAGGCCAATTTCTACTAAACTTTGGTGGCTGCACCTGCAAAAAATCTTTAACAGTTTGCATAGACTTAGCTTTGTCCTCCATTTTCTTTAAAACTGCTTCCACAGACGATCCAAACAACACATCCGACTGTAAAGGAGCATCCAAAATCCTTGTCTTAACATGCTCAGCTAAATTCTGATCCTTCAACCAGGCATGCCTGCGAAGAACAGAACTGGTAGCAGCCACCCTCGAGGAGGCCTGTACAGCATCAAAACCACATTGCAAAGAATGCTTACCCACTTGTTCAGACACATGAACCAAATCCAGCAACTCTTTACACTCAATACCTTCCGCCAAAGCATCCACCTTAGATTTCAATTGTGAAAGGAGATAATTCTGATATTTTAGCATGTGAAACTGACAATTCAATGCTCTCATGGCTAGAGTGGAAGAAGTATACACTTTCTTTCCCCACCTATCCAAAGCCCTTGCCTCTTTATCAGTGGGAACAGGATTTTTAACCACAGAAGCCTTAACACCTTTAGGCCCTTGAGAAATTGTTTCTGGGTCCGCCCTAGGACTCTTAAACAAATATTTATGAGCTTCGGGCACCCTATAATACCTATCAGGCTTAACAGGAGCAGGAGGCAAAGAGTCAGGGTTCAGGGAAGCCTCTGCAAAAACATCTTCCACCACATTCAACACAGGAGGAATAGCTAAAGGCCTATGCTGGGGTAAAACAAGAATTCCCTAAGCCTTTTCCTGGAATCAGAGTAATCCTGGCCTTCCCATTTAAAGTGCTCCCTCATGGAATGCAGAGTCTCTGAAAATGAAAAATCCTCAGGCGGAGAAGCTGTAGGAGTGGAATCATCCACATCAGAATCAGAATAAGTAGGATACTCCTGCATATCTTCCACAGAAGATTCTGAAGCCTCTGAACACTGTTCAAAACTATCAAACTCCGGTTCCACCCTAGGCCTCTTATCAGGCGGGGGCATAGAACCTCTAATCATAGTAATCAAATCCTCTGCCATTTTAAGCATATGTTTCTTAGGTACAGAACCCGAAATGCTAGGAGAAGCCCCCACTGAAGCTGAACTAGGCCTACCTCTCAAAGAAGTTTTGGCAACAGAAGGAGAGGCTCTAACTACCTTGGGAAGTGAGGGAAGAACAGTCACCTGAGAAGCCCCCTCAGCCTGGCCTACCTCCTGAGAGAGCACATCCTGTAATAGTATAGTTTCAGCCTGGGACTCCATGGAAACTCCTGGCAAAACCTCCGGCTCCACTGAGCCTTCTAAAGAACCGACGTCCGGGACTGCCGGTTCATCAACCCTAGGCTTCACTGTTTTATCCTTGCGCTTCTTGGAGGAAGCGGGCGTCGGAGCATCCGACGGCATTTTATAATTGCAACGCTTCCCAAACACTAACCTGGCACAGTCTAACCTCCTCTTAATAGTGCGTTTGTTAAACCTAGCACAAGAGCGGCAACCAACAACGTCGTGCTCAGGCCCTAAACAAGGTATACACAAGGTATGATAATCCCTATGAGGTATCTGTTTCCCACAAGAAATACAGTTATTCACTTTTTCTGACATCCGGTAAAATACTGAGGCAAGAAAAACCAAAATGTTCCCCAACGGGTACTTAGCCAACTCTGTTTCGGTCTGAAACTCCGGTTTCGGAAATATTTCAGAACGCCAACCTGCACTCGCAAAACTGCTTCTGCATCGGACCATGCGGCAAAAAAGACTGAGGATATGACGTCGGTCATGCGCATTAGTACCCTGACGTACTGACGTCAGTCTAATGCGCCCTGACCGACGTCAGCCTTATACTCTGGTATTCGGGCCGACTGGACGCGGACTATACCCAATAGTCAGGACTGCAGCAATGGAAGACGAAGAACATCCGAACGAGAATTGAGAAAAAGATTATATGAGCACACCTACGATATAGAAAAGAAGAAAGAAAGCAACGCTTTCTTCAAACACTCCCTTGAATGTCCGGATTATAAACTTAAATTTATGATCCTTGAACAAGTAAACCCTAATGTCAGAGGGGGGGACTGGGAATCCACACTAGAGTATAGAGAGCTGATCTGGCAGCTCAAACTTGACGCAGGTAAAGCCCCAGGTCTCAATGGCACTTTAAGTATAGGCTTTGTTTTAAAGCTTAGGAGGGCCAGGTTATAACTGCAGTAACTTTTTATGTATTTATTAATACAATACTCATTATTTATCATTATTATTTATTTTTCATTGTTCAACTGTACATACTTAAAGAAAAAACACATGTAAATTATTTGTCACGGTGGCTATTTACACCTCCGTGCCATGTTATGCAAATATTGCACTTTAAGCATTGGCTCTGTTTTAAGGCTTAGGAGGGCCAGGTTATAACTGCAGTAACTCTTTATGTATTTATTCATATAATATTTATTATTTATCACTACATTATTTATTTTTCATTGCTCAACTGTATAGACTCAAACAGAAAAAAACACATGTAAATTATTTGTCACGGTGGTTATTTACACCTCCGTGTTATGGCATATAAATATTTAAGCAGTGGCATTACAAAGCACTATGCACTTTATGAAGCAGATGAAGGAAATAAGAAGTCCAAAGGTTCTCCTCTGTTCTCACATATTAAAGGCATAACTTTGTATTTTTATGCATCTATTTTTATGGTATTAGGTTTACAACCATTTTAAACTTGTTATTAATGGTTTTTAAATAATGTTTTTGATCAATGTTTTTAATTAGAGAATGCTGTTTAAATGTGCACACATTTTAACTTAGCATGTGATCAATTAACACGGCTATTTAAGCATTTGCTTAAGGCTTTACTGTGTTTTTGACTTGATAAAGCCTGGAAGGTATCCGGGCGAAAGCGCTTGTCTTTGAATTTGGATTTATTTCGTTGGTCATTTTATTTCTAATAAAACGCTTGACACACTGCCTGTTGGATTATTGCTTCTGCTGGCGGACCTGGTATTTCATTTCCTGTTTCGAGTTCTTTATCGTGAGTTTCTTTGTTATGGACTGTAATGTGACCATCATGAACTTCGTTTGCTTTACCGGTCAGATCCAGAATAGGTCTCAGGTCCCTTGTCTTTTTGGGTACTAAAAAGAACATGGAGTAAAAGCCTGATCCAGCGTGATCAAGGGGACCTCTTGGATGACTGTTTTTTGCAAAAGCTTTTCTATTTCATGGGTCGTGTCCTCCCTCTGATTGGGTGGAACATTGGGGACGTAACATTTTCTCTTGGGAATTTCCAGAAAGAATGAAGTATCCTCTGGATATGATCCTTAGCACCCATTTGTCACTTGTGATGATCTCCCAGGCTTCTGGTTGCAAGGAGAATTTCCCCCCCGACTGCCTCCAGAGGAGGACAGGCATGCAACTGTTCAGGATCACTGGAAGAGTCTGTCCTAAAAAGTTTCCCCAAGACCCCTGGTTTTGTGGACCTCCTGGTCTGCGTGACCAGCGTCTTCCAGTTCCATTATTCCCCCCTCTACCCTCGGAGGAAAATCTCCCTGATTATTCTGAAAAGGACCCTGTAACTTCTGGAACCACATTTTCTTACTCCCACACTGGCTCCTGAAGAAGGTCCCTTGTGGGACAGAGAAATGGATTCAGTTGGCAGGCAAGGTCTTTCTGTTCTTCTCACTCTGGGAGAGAGTCTCACGAACAGTTGGTCCAAATAAGGTGGAGCCGTCAAAGGGGGCATTAATAAAGGCTTGTTTGAAAGGCTCCACAAAATTGCACAGCCTCATCCAGCCAGGGGGCCTCATGGCAATGCCTGCACCAACCGCTCTTGACTTGCCCGTTGCAGCATGGGAAATCAACCTCAAAGATGCATTGGCTAGTAACTGTGGAGTGGCCAGTCTACAGGAAAAGGATTTCTGATCCTCAGCAGACATGTACCCTGGGATCGAGCTATAAAGTTCCTTTACTAAGTCCCTTTGAAGCCATGTGAAGTGAGATAAACAGTTTAACACCCTCAAGGTGAATGTTGAAGAGGAATAAACTCTTTTGCCAAGTCGGTTCAAAGCCTGGGATTCCCTATTCAGGGGATGGACAGAGGAGCTTTCCTGGGCAAGCTCCTTCTTAGTGGCTGCAGCAACAACCATGGCATCTACAGAGATACCCTTGGCCCAAAACAACTTACCTGCAGGAGTGCTAAGAATCTTGTCCGCTCATTTCAGGATTGGCTTTACTGTATCTGGTGCCTTCCAAGCCCTGGAAGACACCAGCTGGATCGGGGGGTCAGCTGGGGGGGTAACCACGTAGTAGATGGGCCAGACCTGAAAGCCTCCCACAACACCAATTCCTCCAGGGAAGAGTTTTGGGCTGTCCAACCACCCCGCTGGCACAGTATTTTTAAAATGTCTCCAAAGGAGACGTCGGGTGGGGACTTTGGGGACCCTTCTTCTTCCTTGAAATCTGTGTCCATGGTAACCGATTCCATAAGGAATTCAATGTGCCTCCTTTTCACAGTCTCTTCTGGGGACCTCTTTGGTGGGATGCTCTGAGGAGGTATTGGAAGATGCTTGGGATTCCACCGTGGGGATAGTGTGGAGGCTTTGGGGGATCGGCTCCACAAAATTGCACAGCCTCATCCAGCCAGGGGGCCTCATGGCAATGCCTGCACCAACCGCTCTTGACTTACCCGTTGCAGCATGGGAAATCAACCTCGAAGATGCATTGGCTAGTAACTGTGGAGTGGCCAGTCTACAGGAAAAGGATTTCTGATCCTCAGCAGACATGTACCCTGGGATCGAGCTAGAAAGTTCCTTTACTAAGTCCCTTTGAAGCCATGTGAAGTGAGATAAACAGTTTAACACCCTCAAGGTGAATGTTGAAGAGGAATAAACTCTTTTGCCAAGTCGGTTCAAAGCCTGGGATTCCCTATTCAGGGGATGGACAGAGGAGCTTTCCTGGGCAAGCTCCTTCTTAGTGGCTGCAGCAACAACCATGGCATCTACAGAGATACCCTTGGCCCAAAACAACTTACCTGCAGGAGTGCTAAGAATCTTGTCCGCTCATTTCAGGATTGGCTTTACTGTATCTGGTGCCTTCCAAGCCCTGGAAGACACCAGCTGGATCGGGGGGTCAGCTGGGGGGGGTAACCACGTAGTAGATGGGCCAGACCTGAAAGCCTCCCACAACACCAATTCCTCCAGGGAAGAGTTTTGGGCTGTCCAACCACCCCGCTGGCACAGTATTTTTAAAATGTCTCCAAAGGAGACGTCGGGTGGGGACTTTGGGGACCCTTCTGCTTCCTTGAAATCTGTGTCCATGGTAACCGATTCCATAAGGAATTCAATGTGCCTCCTTTTCACAGTCTCTTCTGGGGACCTCTTTGGTGGGATGCTCTGAGGAGGTATTGGAAGATGCTTGGGATTCCACCGTGGGGATAGTGTGGAGGCTTTGGGGGATCGGCTGTCCACGTGGCAGACTGAAGGCCTCAAGCACCAAACCAGACTGAGGAGAGGGAGGTACCACGGCAGAAAGTGCAGAGGGTCTCCCTAGTTGGGGAGAGGACCCTTCACCACCACTTCAAAAGCTGAAGGGCTGTGGACCACTGAAAGCTATCCCACAGAGCTGAAACCACCCGGGTGTGGGAGTTGGAGCCGGGCTGTTCAAAGCCAAAGCTCCGCAAGGATGCGAAGGCTCAGAAAACTTTGGAGTCAATGCCCTCCCCCAGAACCGACCTCAAAGCTACAGCTCAGACACACACTTGGAAGCAAAGCCAAGGAAGCTGAGTGGGTCAGGGAAATAGTTAGATGTGAAGAGGAAATCTCTACCAGTTCCAACACCTCGGCACTGGAGACCAATGGCATCAAAGACTCTGAAACCGAACAGCGGATTGAAGAAGGAGCCAAAGGTTGGAAAGGTGAAAGCCTCACTGAACTTAGGAGGCTCCAAGAAAGACCAGGCGGGAGAGTGATGCCTACCCTCCTGGGTCTCCTTAGGCCTTTTATGAGGGGGGGTGGTTACACCCCTGAAGCTGAAGGCATGCCAAAGGAGGAGCAAGGAGGAAGCAACCCTTTAAGTATAAGCTTAATCCTCGTGTCCACCAGAGCCCGGTAGTGAAAAGCTTGACAAATAGAGCAAGGGCCTCAAAATGGGTAAACCCCAATCAATAAGCACACTCCCTGAGGGCATCCAATAGAGGAATCTTCCACCCTCACTAACTGCATATTTTTAAAACCTTCAGGTTTTTGACATATCAAAAACGAAAAGACAGAAAAGGAAGGAAAAACTAACTGCAGGAAACATGACTACTGATAGAACAGGCAGGAAAGGGAAAAAACTATTTTTTTTTTACAAGACCTAATTAGAGAGAAAGAAGTTTAAAGAGAAAAAGGAAGTAATATGTGAAAAGAATAAAAGGTAAATGAACTCAAAAAACACCAAAAAAACTTAAAATCTCTGGAGAAGCTCACAGCCACAAGAACTCGCTGATGTGAAGCATGGCAAACGAGATCTGAGATACATTGGGTAAGCAGGGCATTATAGGTACTAGGGAGGAGCTCAAGTCAGGAAGCTCAAGCTGTCGAAAAAGCAGCCGGTCAGTTCCAAGGATCGGAACTGAGCTCCTACAGGTTAATGAAATGAAGAGGACAATGTCAGATGCACTAATTTTTTCAGGAACAGACTGAAAATATGAGGCTAAAATCTGGACATTCTGGGAAAATCATAGTTGAGAGGTAAGAACCCTTTGATGAAAGGAGATACTGCCAGCACAGCTAGGTGGAATTTTGTAAATAACTACATGTCACTGCTGAATATCGAAATGACTTACAGAAGATACTCGTGTTACAAATCTATTAGAACTGTACATCATGTGGATATCAAACTGCATGTATAGACGTGTATTCTGAAAAGGTATTTGCAAAGTGCTGTTTGAAATGAAACCACAGTGTGCCCTACTTGAAGAGAACAGAAATGTACAGGAACTATCGTAACTGTTTAAATGTGTATATTTTAACAGTTGAAACTGGAATACAGGAGGTTAACTTCTGTCCAGCAAACTTGAGTAAAATAAATGAAATTAAACTACTTTATGGCTATACCATAAAAGATGGTATCTTTCAGTTTTCAATGCAGCAAGAGACACAATGACTGTACTAGGAAACTTTCTGTATTGTCTTTAGGGTGAACTAATTACTAGTCTTGAAAGCATGAAGGAATGCAATTGTTTTATGACTTCCAGGATCTGCCATAGTTCTGAGAAGCCCTTATCTGTATATTTTTACAGGTAGATGCTAAATACTGACAGCTTCATCAATGGTTGTTTTGCCTGGGAACTAGATTCAGATGACAAGAAGTGATGTCATTCTGCAAGCTATCCCAGCAGTAATATTTCAGATATATTTTGAGAAATCTCTTAGTGAGGCAGAGCATTCGGTCTTGGACAAGACAACAACTAGAAGATCCATTCATCACATCTGCCTTGCTTTATTAGTAAGTTCTTAGTTTATAGTAATTCTCTTAGGTACAGACAGGAATTTAGTAAAGCTTAGTTTAGATATTTTTCTTTATTCGAGACTGTCCTGCAATGTTGTGTTAAATATTTCTTGTGGTTTTGAACTCTTGTCACTGTGAATATATATACTTATTATTGTTTTGTTATTTTAATATTTATTATTAAATATACATTTAACCTTTCCTTGTGTCTGATCTGTGCAGACATTTAAGTATTGAGAGTACTTGCAAGTTTATTTGGTGACACTGTGTGGGCCACTCCTAACAGCCTTGCTCTTGGTCAAATTACCACTTGTATTAATACCAATACAAATACAGTAAGATTGGACACCCTTTGTTAAGGGCCTTAAAGCAGATGATAAGGAGTGACTGGTGGCAGCAATAACTACCTTGTAGTCTGGGCAGAAGGGAGCATAGCTAGTAAACCTGTCACAGCCTTTCCCAAGGGTGTGTGTGTGTGTGTGTGTGTGTGTGTGTGTGTGTGTGTGTGTGTGTGTGTGTGTGTGTGTGTGTGTGCGCGCGTGTGTGTAAATCAAACCTCAAAGTTTGTGTGTGTCAGCTAATTGGGCAGGGACATGAAGCACTAGTTGGACATAGTGTGTGCTGGGGGTCTTGGCTTGGTCACTCAGCTGAGATCTCAACTCTATAGCTGTGCCAGTGGGGAGTCTTACTGGGAATTTGGAGGAAGACTGCAGGAGGAGCTGCATCTGGAAATACTGTGTGTGCACCTGTAATCCTCACAGTGAACATCCCCCACTGTTGCCAGTGGTGAGGACTGAGACTCCTTGATTATTGGTCCAGTGGTTGGGTCATCACAAACTCCATTAATAGATATATAAATCAGAATGTGGTCCTGCGCACTGTTATTGATAATCCCACATTATAAAAAAGCAGTCTTGTCAAACTAAATCAAACATTGTAACTTACAGCAGGCCGCAACTAAAAGGAAAGTGCAAACTGACTAGCTGACAAGTGCTCTTAACTTTCTGGGCTGTCAAATTAAAAGCAGCATGACTACTGCAGTCATTCAGAGTTGAAAGCTGCGATATACAATGGAATAATATGATTGTGGAGTTCCTTCCTTGGTCTAAAACAAGTGGAACAATGGTACAAGTAACTGCATTATATACAGCTTAATTTTGGGTCTAACTGAACATACTAGGGCTGAAAGAGCACATCTGAGTTTTATCTGCTTTCCATTAAATCAGATATCAAAGCTGCAGCAAGGAGAATGTCAGCCTCAAAGCTGAACCACAGAGCTCAGCCATTAGCCACTTCTAAAACAGTAATGCTCACATATTTACTATTTGTTGTTGGGATTGGTAAGATCATGGAGCGGCATGCAAGTACTACTGGATCAGGAAGCAGGAAGTCCAGTTTAACATTTCATCTGAAATACTATACATCAAGAATGTAGAACCCCTCTCATCCTGTACAGAAACTTTAATCCAAATGCCTGACATAGGCAAGGAACCACAACCCTTTTGATCTTCCGAAAGAACAATGAAAATCAGCCAGCTGAGCGAATGACGGTATTTTTTATACAGCTCCAATATCTCATTTCAACTCAAACGCCACCCCCACATCAAGTAATAAAAACCTAGCCAGCTGCTTCTAAATAATCTTACATAAAAAAAAAAACTGAAAAAAAGAGATATGATACTTTCATATAGACATTAAAATGCAAGCTTGTCATATTAATACTTAAATTTTAGCTACATTTTGACACATTTTCAATTTTAAAAAAATTACGTCAGAACTCCTTACCGTACAGGTAGTGTCCTATCACCTTTTCTTCTGTCCATTTCTCTTTGAGGTACTGGATACCAACGGAAATTCAGTTTCCAGTTAAAACCTCCATATGTCATATCAGATCCAGCCATATACTCAAATGTGTCATCGCTAATTACATCTATTATTGGGCACACAACAGTTCTCCTGTAAAATAAAGAAAGAAATAAAATGACTGCATATGAAATGCATCTAGACCAAAATGAACTACATAAAAAGACAGACCAAGTTTCTTATTAACCTTCTCAAGTACAGTGATACAGCCACAGCCATATCCTTAAAAATGACCTTTCAATGCTCTGTTCATGTGAGGTCACACAAAACTATTTGCCTGGGTTTACGCAAATATACTACAGAACACTTTAGTATCAACACAGCCAAAACCATGACACAACAAAATCACTCTAACAAATGTATTACCTATTTTAAAGGTACCTTTACAGGTAAAAACATAAATCAAAGCAAGTATCTTTGTACATAATATACATATTATGTTTCAGAATTTGTATAATCAGAAAAAAAAAAAGGTGCAGGAAGGGTGGGGTTGAAGGCGAAGACCTCCCAAACTCAATCTGTTAAGAGAGGGAGTGATTTCGGAGTAAGAGAGGCTGCCAAATGGTTAAAGAAAGCCAAAAGCATTATTGGTAAACAATTACGCTTTTTTTTGGTTTGCAGTATTAAAAGTCTTTTAAAGTCTTTTATTTATGAATTTATTGGGCGGGGGTGGGGGTGGGTCCAGTTGGTAATGAGGACAACAAATAGGGGCATTGCCCTGGGTAACAAATGTTCTTGCTACAACATGTGGAAACTCAGGAAGCTGCCTGAAAATGTTTTCCACACTTTCCCTCCCCCACCCTGGCAGGTTCCCATTGGTTAGACATTATTTCAACTGTCTAAAATGCAATGTCACTCATTTTTGGGCGCAAGCTGAAAAGTTGCACTGTTGGCACTACAAAAGAGATGCCAAGTGGTCCTTACAGGTCAAAGGGATTTTCTGGTAATCATTTAATCCGCTACAATTACAAATAAGGCTGTTTAAAGCGTGTGTGTGTGTGTGTGTGTGTGTGTGTGGGCACGTGTGCACATACATGTGCATGCATGCAACTACTTCAAAATCTGGAGGATTATTACTTTTTATTTCTCTGGTTATGAGGGCGCATATTGGTGGACTGCCCACTGGACCATCTGTCCCAGCTACAGTCCTGAGTTTCAGAATACTCTTCTGTGACGGACATCGTTCTAATGTAAGTTGTCATCATCAACATTTGGAGACATTAGCTAATGACAGCCAAAATTAATATGTATTTGATAACTTCACCTTCACTCCCTCAAACTGGGATAAAATTAGGCAGGTTCCCTTGTTACTGTACAAGTGCTTACTACAGCATGCCTTTTGAGGCAAACTAAAGGTTTCATATGGTCATAATCCAGTAAACTCTAACCAAGTCAAAATTTTCGGTCAAAGAACAGATTATGTCTCTAGACATACACTACCTCCTTAATATCAGAACAGTCAAGTAGTACTATCACAGTCAAATATCTACAGAAGATGGCCTGCCTAAAGTTGGGATTTATATCTACTGCATGAAATACTGCCACTCATCTTAATAAAACACTTGTAAAAATACTCTTCAATTAAATCCATCCTTGTAAATGTAAGCTGCCAGCACCAACATTAGGGTACCAACATTAGCATTAGGGAACTTGTTAGTTGATGACGATTAACAATGATGTGCATCTGCTGATTTTATTATTCTTCTGTATACTGACAAGACAAAAGATGGAGAAGTCACGTGTGAAAAGCAAAGATGAGTTTTGTGTGTGTCACAGGCAAGCATAGGAAAGGAAATACATTTCTATTAAGAGGTTGTGAAAAACTACTGCTAATGCTGCAAACAAATGTAAATGCTACCAGACATGGGTCAGAAGGGTATATTCATTGCAGGGCAAGGCAAGAAAGACTTTAAAATTGGCTAGAATAGGCTACTTTTTTATTTTTGTAATCCACAGTACCTTAACTGAATCTGTACTACAAAGAACCAAATACTTGCATGCAATCATGTATTAAGGTCTTGTAATGCTTACAGAACTAATGGCTCTGTGTATCATTAGACATTGTCAAAAGCGGTCAACTGCTGAAATCTGATACTAACAAAAAGTAACATCTCTTACAAGCAATGACAGCTTACATCAAATCATGAGGCATTTTGACCTTTCCTATGAGATTATTTTTATTCATTAACTATGAAAACACAGTAGGCACTTGACTTTTTTGAGGTGTGACACAGGTTCATTGCCTGGTAAAGGATTTTGCCAGAAGCAGAGTAAGCAAATGGGGGTCAAGGGACTCATTTCCTTTTACAAAGTCCTCCAAAACTAGAGGTGCAACTTGTAAAAGTTTCTATCAGCAGGAGCTAGTGTAAAGGGGCAATTGTTCTGCAGTTCTTTATTCTCAGTGGGACAATGATATACAGGGACTGAAAGTTGTGTAGTTAAAAAAAGGAATTAATAGATAAAGGAAGCATAGAGAAAGGTGGCACTTTATGGGACAAATACATGGCAGACTGATGGGTACAAATGTTTTATTTTGAGGAAGGTGGCATTTTCTGCATTACAGACGTGATGAACAGCATAGTTTAGAGAACGGCAGCATTTTAGGTGTGTGTTTCTAGCATGGGGATATGGAGTTGAGTAGGTCTATGTGCAACTTTTAGTTGCTGGAGTAGAAGTGTTGACAGAGCTAAACATGCAAACTGAGCATTAACAGGAGGTAAACAGACTAGCCTGGATAAAAGCATGCTAATTTTGTAAATCACAGAAGGATTTCAGATGGAGATAATTAGCATGTATTCTATTCTGCTGACAGAAGCTACGTGAGAGAAACTTAAGAGGGAGAAAAATACTACAGACAACACAGCCTTGGGGGAGCTCCAACATGAAGAATACTGAAATGGATAAGGAGTGTGAAAGTAGAACTTGGCAAGTTAGATAAATACCTGGATATCCACAGAATGCAGTTGTAGCTAAATCCAAGGGAAAAGAGCTTCTGAGGAGGAACCTATGTAATCAAAATTGTTTTTGAAGTAAATGAAAACTGCAACTGTTAAAAGACCAGTTTTTTTTTTTTTTTTGAATTACTACTGCTGCTTGGAAGAGAGCAGTAGGTATGATGACATTTGGCCTGAGGCCAGGCTGAGCAAGAAAGAGATTATTCTTTTAGCAAAGGTCACTGATTTATTAATAGCCCAGTTTTGAAGAATGTTTTTAAACACGGGAAGACATTTGCAATGGGTTTAAAATAACCTGGCCAGGATGGGTTGGAAACTTCAGGAACAGTAAAATTATGACTTTTTCCATTGTTCTGGTATATAGCCAGAATATACAGAAAGACTATACAGGGAGATTAGTGGCTGTAGGATAAGAGTTGTGTGTGGCTCTATACAGAGCTCGAAGATGAAGATCCTGATTGGGAAAGAGGGCATTAAGGGACATTTTAGTGAGAAGACACTGAACTGCTTTAGATGTCAGATGTTTAAGGTAAAAGAAAGAATTAGAATGAAGACCAGGAGTAATGTGACAGGGCGGAAAGAAAGGACATGCAGTAGAAAAAAAAAATGAAAGAATGATTCAAATGCTGTCAGCAACAGAATGACTGATTACATTGATGACTGATTACATTGATCAAAATGTTGACACTATATCTGATATTACCATGTCTCAGCAGTGGAAATTAAACTCCAAGGAGGCTGCAGCCAAAATTAAATGACAAGAGCTCAAAAGACCAAATCCTTTAGCACATTTAGTTGTCAAAGAAGGTCTGGCTCCTGTAATCATACTACAAGAAATAATGCCTTGGGAAAGTGTGAACCAACAACCAAATGCCTAAGGCACAAAAGTCCAAAACAAAGATAATTTTAATTTTAAAATAAGCACAGAAAGTGGCCATGCCCCCTGTGTAATAACTGATGACAGCTGCATTGTACAATTGGTGCTTCACTGTCTGATAGCAAAACATAGTAGTTCGAAATTCTCTTCGAAACGGCATGCTTGATGACTTCAAGACCCCCCCTTCCTGCAAGAACAATGGCAACCAGTTATTCTGTCATTTTGAACTCGTGCATCCTCCTCAGATAAAAAAATGACATGGAAATGTATGCCCAAAATGTGACGAGCTCTTATTGACATGGATTGTGTCACTGGAATGAAAACAGAGAGATGAGTGTAATGTGAGTTGGTTCTATGGGACATCTGCACCTTCTCAATGGACAGGTGCGGTTCCTTATAAATAACAGCATGAAGTTCCAATGTCATTTGAGAACAGGTGATGACTTTAAAGAACAGAATCTTTCAGACATTCAAATATCAAAGCTGCTCAACTAGCAGGTTCAAAAGAGAGATGGGAAAACCGCTCATGTATTAAGTCCCCAAAGTGTAGCACTCACTGTCCCTGATTTTGCTTCATATTTTTGCTCTATCCTTCATAAATTTTTTTCTGGCAAATTACTGAGGATTACAGTCAATAATGCCAGACTGCAAAGTTTCACACTTCTCAGGTCCACAGGTAGTTACTAGGTCTGCAGTCCAGGAGACCATTAAGTAGCCTACCACAAACTCCCAACTGCGTCAAAGCACTAAGTGACTTGCTCAGAATCACAGTATAGGCAAATGAAGGTACAAAGATTCAATCTCTGCACCTTTTGAACAACAGCTCATTAAGAAGTCAGAGTTTTAGTCCTTTGCGCTGTCAGAGGACTTCTTCAGAAAATGCATGTTGGATGGAAAACATGCTGCTGTTATTAACTTTCTAAGTGGAATAGAAAAGTACTTGAAATTTATCCTTGATTTTTGGCCTTTGTCCCTCATTATATATTTTTTTTTCTCAATCTTTAACAAAGAAGTTGACAGCTATGCCGCACAGTTAAAATGGGCTCTTCAGAAGAGGACAAAGATGCAGGACCCCTATGAAGAAATGCTTACGCATGTGGTGCAGGGCCACAGTCCTACCCTTAACTACATGACAGGGATGACAAAAATATGGATCTTGATCACAGAATTACTACTAGTCACTTCTCCCAAAAACTTCAGACACCATAAAGGCCAAATCACAAAGGCTCAAAATTTGAATCCCACACAGGCACAGTATTGAAATAAGTACACAAACGCATTTTAAGTGTATAGGTAACAGGAGGATCAGTAGTCCAATATGACACAGTGGTAACCCAGTATAATACTAAGCAAAAAACTGAAATTTGACAGTTAAACACAGCTATACTGTAAATCACTGCAGTACAACATATTTTAAATTATAACTGCAAACAGTTTTACAGTGTAAATGCTGACAATTCCATCCCCAAAGTTGCATACCCACAAGTAGTAATAATAGTTAGCGGCTGCAGGGAATTCTACCCCCTAGATGACTACAGTTGTTCTATTAATACTACTTTACTTAATTCTAGTTAATGAATGCATTTGGAAAGTTTCTGATTACATCTGGGAGCATGAGCTTACTGTGTGCGTGCAGAGAAAGATAAACTATGACTAAGACTCTCATGACCCAGGATCAATTAGCAATCCATACACTGGAACAACCAGGAAGGAGAAGTAGTATTGAGTGACCCCATATCAGCTCACTCATCTGGGGGAGGGTGGGAGGCATTCATATTCAATGCCATAATCACTCCTAACAGATGCAGGAGAAGGTACAGCAGCAGTATGGACACACAGAGTGAACATTGCTATGCCACATCAACACTGATATGGGAAGATTAAGTAATACACCTGAAAGCAGTGCATGTACATGAACTGAATGCTTCACAGAGTGGAATGACGGACTTATCACTCCCATTCCTCACCTGTCCTTACATCTTATTTCATGCAGAGATGCACGTGATCCTCACTTTCAAACAGCATTTACTGCCCTTAAAGGTATACATAAAGATTTTCTGTACGTCATATCACCAACACATCTGCAACAACACTAGATATCCCACTTTTGATCCCCTTCATTATGTCAACTTACTGTACCGTTGACTTTCATAACAGAAAGACCACAGTGTCGAATCTTTAAAATCATGAATTCCTGGAACATCGTATTTTCTCACAGGGAAAGTTACCACTTGGCCACCATGGAGAACTTTGCCCTTTTCTCCACTGTGGTATGATCTCGGAGTTAGTATATTTAGTTTGGGGGATGTGGATGCCAAGCGCCCCCACATATGGGGTGTAGGGGGCAAAATCCCCTCTTCGGTGGGTTTAATTTGCTTAAGTTTCTAATTTTATTGTTGGTGGCCACGTGTTAAATTTCCTGGTGAGAAAATACGATGTTCCAAAGCATGGAGATCCTCTAAGACACGTATCTGTCTTGCCAACATGCCTTACATATGTCAGCAGGTTTATCAAGCTGGCATTGCCTAAAAAGAGCACTGTGGGGTGGAAAAGGTTTTAGCCAAGACCTGAAAACTGGGGGGGGGGGGGGGGGGTAGCAGGAACAGACCATCCTTAGCAGAGCAGTGTGTTATGTCTATCATGTCCTCCTAGGCATACAAATAATGTATCTCTTTCGAGCAACACCAAAAACTAAGCCAATTAATAAAGTCAGGTATCTTCTACTGGTAGTGTCCGAATTTTTTCACGTTGATAATATAGTCCTCCTTAACAAATAAATAAAATTTAAAATGCACGCATAAGTAGATAAATAAAATTTAAGTAAAATCAAGTCTAGTCTTCATTAGTCCCTCCACTCACTTTAGTCAAGAAAGCACCAATCAACAATGCAGCTGACAAGGAAATGAAGGTTCTGAAATGCCCAGTACAACATCCATATTTTTAACAATATATATACAATGGCCATGGTGGTGCAGCGGTTAGTGTTGCCATCTCACAGCAAGAGGTTTTCCGGTTCAATTCTTGGCTGGGGTGCCTTCTGTGCGGAGTCTGCATGTCCTCCCTGTGGTCGCGTGGGCTTCCTCCGGGTGCTCCGGTTTCCTCCCACATCCCAAAGACATGCTGTAGGTAACTTGGACACACTAAATTGGCCCTAGGCATGAATGTGTGTGTGCCTTCCATGGAAGGTTGGGTGGCGGGCTGGCAGCTCGATACAGTAAAACTCCACTGCCAATCATGAGACGACAGGTGATCCGCTGTGGCGACCCCTAACCGGGAAAAGCCGAAAGAAGAAGAAGAAAGCAATGTATACACAAGAAATACTCTAGAGATGGGATTCAGAAATTTTCATCCAATGAAACTACACAGGACCTTTCCTAATCAGTACTTTTGCCATAAGCATTCTTGCTATCTAACAATCTAAAGAGCAGATTCTGAAAGAATAAAGGATGCCTTCAACTGTAATACAGAGCATACTTCCTACATATACTAGTCCGATCTTAATGGCATGACAAAGTCTTGGAGTAGTCAACAGTATCTCTCAGAGAAAAAAAGAAAATGATCCAAGTTCAGTCCTAGGGACACTGGTTCCGTGTCAAGAAGAAAGATGTAAATGTTTTGGTGCTATTTGTACATCAATGCTGGTTGCAACCTACATGGCTTACTCTAAATGTGCAGCAATGGTGAGAAGGGAATACATGCCTAGGCCGCAAGATGTTAGGGGATATGATCCATGTCAAATTACAAGAGGGGCTTGATCAGTCCAGAAAATGGAAAACCTTATCAGTAGCAGCTGATTAAATTACATGACAGTTAATGTTGGTCAGTGCTAGCAATGAGTTATGTATCTACATAACAAATGTTTAATATATTCTATGAAAAAAAAGAAGTTATGTCTTACCATAACATTCCATCTGTGTTATTGATCTTCATTCAGTCATTACTGATGGGTTATCGGTTCTGTCCTCGGAACCGAGCCGGCCAATATCAAGCTCACGTCAGCCAAAAACTCTTGAGCCAAGATCCTACCAGAATGCTCTACTCCATGTTACCGCAGATCGAGTTTGCAAGTTGACAGATAAAAGTAGAGGCTACCTCTGGTCATAACAGACCTACCAGAAAGGAGTACATGAGATCAACCAAGAACCTCTGGATGGGGGACAGAGGGTGGGATGTAAGGAATGAACGAAGATCAACAACACAGATGGAATGTTATGGTTAGACATAACTTCTTTATCTGATGATGTTAATCTTCGTTCATTCCTTACTTATGGGACAGAGTCCCAGCTACCTGTATTCCTTGGTGGCCCTCATGGAAGGACATTCCTGAGCACCATGGAACCAAAAGGAAGCTCCACCTCTGGACACTGGGAGATCAACAGACTGGTTGATCGCTCTGACACCACTTCTGTTAAAAAGGTAGAATTGGTTCTCAGTGATACCCTATCCTTATGGAAGATAAGATAAGGAGGTTTGACGCATAAGGCCTGAAGTTCTGACAAACATCTGGCCGATGTGACTGCAATCCGAAACAAAGTTTTCTAAGAGAGATTATTTTACATCATAAGAGGACGCAGGTTCAAAGGGTGGAGCTGATAAAGCTTGCAGAACCAAGGCCAAATCCCAAGGTTGTACGGGTTCTCTGAAGAGAGGTTTTAGGTGGATAACCCCTTTCAAAAAAGTCTTACAGAGTCTGTGTGACATAAGTGAAGAATCTTGAAAACCAATATGAAAATTCAAGATGGCAGCTAAATGTACACGGATAGTAGAGGCAGACACCCCAGAGTTGAAAAGATGTGACAAGTAATCTAATACTATTGAGAGCGGGGCTGAAAAGGGGTCTATTTGCTTATCTGCTGCCCATAGAGAGAACCTCTTCCATTTGTTAAGACAGATTAGTCTGGTGGATAATTTATGAGATGCAATAAGAATATTACACACAGGGGACAAAAGGTTTTCATGCCTGGCAATCATAGGAAGTGGAGAAACCAAGCTGTCAGTTTCAGGGTTGTTAGAGTGGGGTGAATCAGACCCTGTGGATGGGAGATCAACATTGGTGATAGATTGAGGATCCATGGTTGACCTAGCAGGTGAGGTCAGAGAAAGGGAAACCAGACTTGTCGAAGCCAATATGGAGCAATGAGGATCACTTTGCTCTTCAACTGTCGTGCTTTCTTTAGAAATCAGGAGATGAGAGGAAGCGGTGGATAGGCAGAAAGAAGATCTGAGGGCCAAGCGTGGACTAGAGCATCCCTTGGTGACTGTCCCCAAGGGGGGATCAGGGCAAAGTAGTTGCTGCACTTGTAGTTGGCTGGGGAGGCAAATAGGTCGCAGCAAGGCTGGCCCCAGCGGTGGAAGATTTTTGCTGCTATCAGAGGATTGAGGGACCACTCGTGAGGCTGTAGAATGCACCTGCTCAATTTGTCTGGTATCACGTTGGAGCTCCTGGAAATGTGTGATGCAATCAGAAAGCGGTTGTAAGCTATCATCCATTGCTATATTCTCAAGGCCTTTCGGCATAACAGGTAAGATCTGGTGCCCCCTTGTTTGTTGATGTACCAGACCACTGACATGTTGTCTGATTGGATCGCAATAGTCCCTGATGGAAGGATGGAGTGAAATGCTTGCAACGCTAGAAGCCTCGCCCTCAGTTCCAGGACAATGATATGCAAAAGGGCTTCTGTCTCCGACCAGGTGCCTTGGACTGAGTTTCCCTGACAAAGCCTCCCCACACCATCAGGGAGGTGTCCGTGGTCATCGTGGCTATCGGTAGATGGGGGGGGGTGAAAGGGCGAGACCATTGTTGGGGATTTCAAGGTGTCCACTAGAGTAAATCTTGTTTGCATCTGTGAGTCACACTTATTTGAAAGACAAAGGATGTTGTAGAGGGTACCACTGAGTGAGAAGTAGCCACTGAAGAAGTCTCATGTGGAATCTGGCTAGGAGAACAATGTTAATTGAAGCTGCCATTGACCCCATTAGATGAAGTACAGATCGAGCTGGGGATTTGTGGTGACAGAGCAACGGTTGAACTTGTTGTCTTATTCTCTGAAGTATGTGTTCTGGAAGGAATGCTGTGCAAGTTCTTGTGTCCAACAGTACCCCCATGAATTCCAAAGACTGAGTTGGGGTTGTGCTGGATTCCTCCCAGTTCATAGCGATTCCCAGGCTTCGAGCTGTTAAGAGAGTATACTGCAGGGCTTCTTTCAGTAGACGCTTGGTGGGGGCGGTAAGGAGCCAGTTGTCTAGATATGGAAATGCCTGGAATCCTTGAAGTCGCAAGTAAGCGATAACTACTGTCATGCATTTTGTGAACACTCTGGGGGCTGTAGAGAGACCGATGGGCAGGGCTGGAAACTGGTAGCGACTGGATCCTATGCGAAAGCGGAGGTATCTTCTTTAGCAATTGTCCATCTTTATGTGGTAATACGCATCTTGAAGATCGACAGAGCACATCCAATTGTCTTCTTCTAGAAGAGGAAGGATAGACTGAACCGTGACCATCCGGAATTTCTCTGTTTTTATAAATTTGTTTAGTGTACTGAGATCCAGAATTGGTCTCCAGTCCCGTCTTTTTGGCACTAAAAAGAACCTTGAGTAAAATCCAGATCCTATCTGGTCTGGGGGGACCGTCTAGATGACTCTTGTTTTGTAGCAGCTTTTTGATTTTGTGTGCTGCTATTTCCCTTTGACTGGGTGGAACGGCGGGTAACACTCTTGAGACTGGGCAAAGATGGAAGAGGATGTGATAGCCTCTGGATACAATCCAGTGTACCCAAGAGTCGGTTATCTTTTGCCAGGCAGCAGGATACAAGGAGAAACTACCCCCGACAGCTTCCAGAAGTGAGCAGTCGGGCAACGCTTCAGGAGCGCTGACAGGGTTGGCCAGAGAAAGAATCTCTGGAACCCTGGTTTAGCGAACCTGCCTTGCACAGAAAGGGGCGTCTTCCACTGGAGTTTCCCCCTCTGCCTCTAGGGGAAAACTCGGCACATGTATCCAGGAAAGAACCCTGTGATTTATTGTGCCAGATCTTTCTGTTCCTCTGATTTCTGGAATAGAATCGTTGAGGAGTGGAGTGTCTGACACCAATGGCAGACAAGGTCTTGCCATCTTGTTCACACCATGCCAGTGTATCCTTGACTTTAGGGCCAAACAAAGAAGCAGCCTATATGGGAGCATTCATGAAAAGAGCCTTAAAGGAGTCCGCAAAGTCACAAAGGTGCATCCAAGCACGTCGTCTGGCGACTATACCTGCCGCTCTAGCTACCCCTTCTATTGCGTGAGAAATAGGATGCATGGAAGAGTTGGAAATGGACTCTAGGGTGGCTATCTGAGAAGCCACATTATCAGGAACTTTGTCAGAAACAGCTCCTGCCAAGGTTTCAGAGAGCTGGTTGATAAGATCTTGCTGAAGCCCGGTAAAATGTGCCAAATAATTCAAAGATCTTACGGCGAAGGTTGATGAAGCAAACTCACGCTTCCCTAATCTGTCAATCGCCCAGGACTCCTTGCTGGGTGGATGGACAGTTTGGTTCTCTTCTGCCAAATCCTTCTTAGTAGCAGCTGTCACCACCATAGCGATTAGTGGGAGACCTAGTGACTAGTGGAGGTGCTCCATGGGGGGGTGATAATATCTTGTTCTGGGCTCTTAGGTATTGCTTCCATGGTATCAGGAGCCTTCCATGCACGCTGCACGATGAGCTGGACGAGCTCATCGGCAGGCAGGATGACCCAGGAGGTAGGGGGCCGGGCATGAAAAACTTGCAGGAATACGGATTCCTCAGAGGAAGGATTAGAGAGGCTTCCAGTCACCCCTCTGACTGAGGATCTCAAGGATGTCACCAAAGGACACCTCATCAGTGGGTGACAATGGGGACCCTTCCCAGTCATCAAAATCCATATCTTCAGTCAATGACTCCTCAGTGGAGTCCATGTGCTTCCTCTTGTATGATGCTTTGCGGGGCTCTTCCTCAGTGGGAGGTCCTGGGGAAGACTGCAAAGAGGGGGGGGGGTCTCCTGAGGAGGAGAGACCTGAAGCTCTTGTGCCCGGTGTCCGGCGGTTGAAGCTTGTGGAAGTTGCAGTACACAGGGGGGGAGAGGACTCTGACAAATGAGCTTTGCCAGCGGAGGCAAGCGCCCCCTCCATGGTCTGGAATGCCTTCCCACCCAAAGATGGATGGGAGCCCGGAACCAAGCATGACAACCTTGGAACCGGGATCACACCCCGCCCCAACAAACCTGCCCCCAGACCAGGAGGCTCAAGAGGACCATGAACCGTAAGAGAGAGAGCATCCCTGGAAGGTGCCACAGAAAAAAATCGGCATGGAGCCAGGAATGCCCTCCCTAATGGCGCAGCCACTGGCCTGAGAAGAGCCCAATGCCCAGTGCATCGAGGACCACAAGGACGACTCTGGTTCCAAAGTGAGATCCACTATTGGAGTCAGAAGGAGGGAAGCTGCTGTCGGAGTAAATAGTATTAGAGACTTGAGCAGAAGTCGAAGAAGGAGTATACGTTGGGGTATGAGGCAAAACACGCTCACCTGAATGAGGGAACGTGGACTAGGATGGTTGAGAGAGACCTCTGGCCACAAGCAACTGGTCAACAAGCAGCAAGACATCCTGCTCAGAAAGACTTTTGGTTGACCTCATAGAGAAGGCTGATGGCGATTCTGGCCTTTCCAGGAAAGGACTATACTGACTGCTTGCAAAAGGATCCAATGAAGGGGAATATTTGGTCCTTGGCTAGTTCAATAGGTGCAGAGCTTAGAGCGGAGGGAGTCTGCACTGAAGAAAACAGTGTGGAAAAAGTCTGCGGCGAAGATGTCGGAGCTGTGGTAGTTGAAGGTGTCTGCACCGTAAAGGCAAAGGTCTGTCCCGAAGGGTATGGTGCTGTAGTGGAAAGTGTCTGCATCAGCTATAAGGACGGTGCCAAGAAGGACTGCACCAAAGTACATGTCGGTGCCGAAAAAGTCTGCGCCGTGGAGTACAGAAGAGTCATACTTGGAGCCAAAGGTGACTGTACCAACGGTGCTGAAGGGGACTGAACCTGTACTGATGGTGCCGTTAGGGGTTGCAACAGAACTGAGGGAACTGTAGTTGTCTGCTTCGGAAATGCCATGCTGATATCGATAAAGGAGACATGGTTGTAGTCAGGATCGTTTGGGGTGGTGCGAGCCTGGAGCAGACAGGGTCACAGGTGGCAGCGCCGGCGCAGTATCAATTTCACCTTCTTGTGAGTCGACTCCCTACGATCTCCAGAGGGAGAAAAAGGGAATGACTTTGATGAAGAAGAGGAAGAACGCTTCCTGCAAGGTTTAACAGGAGGGGGTGAGCCCTCTGACCCAGAAATAGCCTCAGAGAAAGGAGACTTTTCAATATTAACTTAGTCTTCCTCTCATTGAGAGTCCTGGTAGAGAAGTTCTTACAGATCCCACACGGAGGATCTACAGTCAAGTGGGAGACATTAAGACAGTAGACACACAAGTCATGGCCATCAGAAAGCAGTAACTTACGGCCGCAATCCTTGCACTGCTTGAACCCAACTGAACTTTTCTTATCCGACATAGCTCTTGGGAGAAGCACAGTAGCAAAAGGAAGAATAACGGCTACCCAAGAAAAGGGTAAAAAGAGAAAAAGAAGCATTACCAACAATGGTAATGGAGAATTACCACAAGGTAAGAAAAGAGGGTAATAAAGGGAAAGGACTAAAGGGAGAGAGTCTAAAGTATGCGATAGGGTAGGAAAATAATAGAATAAACTTTTGAGAAAATGTTAGAGTAGTAATATATAAACTGTCAAAAAAATAGACACTTAGCTGAGAGAGTGGCTTGACACAGCTGTTCAGCAATGCGGCAAATGAGATATGGGGTAACAGGGAGTAGAGCATTCTGGGTAGGACCTTGGCTCGAGAGTTTTTGGCTGATGCAAGCTTGATATTGGCCGGCTCGATTCTGTGGATGGAACCGATAACCCATCAGTAAGGAATGAACGAAGATTAACATCATCAGATTTGTTGCATTTTATCAGGGAGAAATTATGCACATAATGTGAGTGAGAGAGTGAGTGAAGTAGAATATGCAAAATGTGCCATATTTTCATTATTAGCTCAATGCATGCATAAGTTTCAGAACACCCTGTTATAATGCTGCTGTGCATGCTGTTTGCTGAAAGTTTAACCTCAGACTCTATTAATTTAGAACCATTGTTTGCAATACGTTTTCCACGTTTATACCCCTACCCAAATGTTCTTGTTTATATCACACTGTACTGTGTTTGGATATGAATGTTTTTTGTGCTGTTATTGATACACTATTGGTATGAAGATATATGCCTAAATAAAAAGCATTGCTAAAAAAGAGACTGTTCTGAATATACATGTGAAACGCATGTGCACAGCTGTTTATCACATTCTGCAAAAGATAAAATGTTAATCATTTGTGCCCTAATATTTCATTAATGACATGCTTCATGGCCATCAAATCTGCATGAACATGCTACCACTAATATATGTCACAAACCTGTTATTTTTGCACTTATGAAATTAACAATATATGTGGATGGAAAGGAATATTACAATAATTGATTATTTGCAGATGGACGGGAAAGCAGTGGATGGCAAATTAAAATGACAATCATATTTGACATGACTGTGACATAACTGTTGGACAATACTATTGCTGAACATAACCATAAATTTTGCACTTCTATAAAAATGTCCAAATGAAGAGTCTGGGAAGGACTGCTATGGTGTCATACAAACAGCTGACAAGTGAGCAAATAACTGCTGCTGATACCATGTTTCTGTCTGGTAAGTGCAAAGAAACATGAAGTGCTGTTTTGTAATTTTTTTGTCTCATTTTACAGAAAGAAACCGACAGGTTCACATGCTAAACAACTCAAGAGGATGGATAAGAAGCCTAAGACTCAATTACCATACCATAAATTCAGCATCACCCAAATAACAGTTACAACTTAACAGTAATCAGCTATTAAGTGTTTCTTTATTCAATGTAGAATCAGGATTCACACTTAACAGTATTCTGATGACTACCACCCTGAAGTTCAACACTTCATAATTGACGTTTTACACTTCTGAGTAGCACTTAAGGTTTGCAAAATATCAATACTTGTTAGAGGCATGGTTTCAGAGATGAAGTGCCTCAAAAAATCTTTCAAGAATCAATAATATAACAATGTTAGGAAGCAAAGTTGTAAATTAGAGCCACTGATTCTCTGTACTTGGTTCTCAATCTTCCACACTTATCTTCTACAGCTTTACTGACTGCTTCAAAGTTCTTACGTATATCAAAATATGAACACTACGAATAAATACATATATAAACGAATATAAGATTATTTATTTACATTTGTTACCGGGTAAATGTCCAACTGGGCTGAAAGCCCATTTTCAGCAGAGACCCGGGGAGAAAAGCTCCATAAGTGAAAACATAATAGATAACAAGGTATTACAGCGTTTTACAACTTATAAATACATAACATTGCACAAAGTAAATAAGAAGCAGGAAGATATACAAGGTAAACACAACAACAAGAAAAAATACAAGGTTACAAACAAACTAATTGAAAAAGAAACTAACATAACTGTGCACTGAAATACATAAGTATGGCAGATAAAATATAGCAATTGTAATACTAGCCAGGGCAAATGCTGAAAAAGAAACCCTGTACCTGGAGTAAATTAGAACTTGGTAGTAAGAGACAAGTGATAGCAATAAAATACAGTTATCAAGAGTCTAAAATAGTCGAGAAGTAAGGACCCTAGTCAGGATTAGAGCATGGACAGATCCAATGATTGGTGAGGTATTGTCTGAGACTTTGCTTGAATATGGAGGTGTTATTAAGTTTGAGAAAATGCTGACAATCGGTTCCAAAACCTGGAATTTTTGTTAGAATAGAGTGGGTCACCAGAAGTGGTTATTAATTTGGTTACTTTTATCAGAAGTTTATCAGAGGATCGAAAGTCTCACGGTTAGTATTGTATTATGTCTTTTAGAACTGGACAGGAATCAGGTTTATAAAAAAATGTTGTGGGTAAAAGTGAGTTGGTTTAGTTGTAGCAAACTGGGTAGTTCAATCCAGCTGAGCTTTTTTAGGGCTAAACAATGGTGCTCACATTTTATTATAGCATGACTCTAGTTGAGCGAGTTCAGCCTTTTGTAAGTTAGTACAGATTTGTGATGGGTACAGGAGAGTGGAGAGAAGACATGATCTAGCTGAAGCTAGTCTAGAGGCATCTGTGAGATAAGATTTGGCTCTATAGAGTTGACCTAATTTTATATGAACTTTTTTGTATAGTTATTGCTATATGTTTGTCAAATTTTAATTGATTGTCTAGTGTGACACCAAGAAGTTTGGTGTTACTGGTTCAACAGGAGTTTGGTTTGAGGAATAGATGATAAATGAAGGGTACTTACATGCTGACCTATTTTTGGAGAATACCATGAGTTTATTTTTTTTTAGGATTGAGAATGAGTTCATTATCTGCCAGATAGGTTTCCATGTCATGCATTGCTTTTTGTGCTTTTTCTTGGAGTTCAAGGGAGGTGACAACTGAGCAGATGAGGGGAAGTGTCATCTGCACATTGGATAATGGTAGCAGACTTGGTAGCAGTGTGCAGGGTATTATGTCCCTCTGTTCTTTAAAACTTTGCATCAGCTAGCCAAGTATGCCCCTCCCTTATCAGACAAAACTGGAGAAAGCAACAGTCACAAGCAGGATAAAGGCTCACTTTCAGTTCTGAAGAGTACCTCAAAGGTAAAGAAGAACTTCTGAAAAAGTAAAGAAAAAAAAAAGGAAAGGTAAGGACTTCTGACCATCCCTACAGCCAAACTTTTACTACATTCCTGATCAGTGTAAACCTCTCTTCAACACATAGCAGTTGTTGTTCCATCATCTCAGGAAGCATACACCTACACCCTGATTCCTCCCTCAAAACTGTTATCACAGTCCATAACTGTAAACAGAAAACCAATAAGGCACTATCCACATGTATAAGATGCACCTACTGAAAACTAGTCTACTTTTTGTGAGTCTGCTCAACTCAAAGAGAAAGAAGGTGAGTTTCTATTTTTTTAACACTTTTCCCAAATTTGCCCAACTTTTCAGACAGTATAAACAGAAATCAGGGTGTAGGGAGAGACCCCCCACCCACCCACGCAAACTGAGAGGTGCAACCCACCTGAAAAAAATTGTTTTTTTTACTGCTCTCATTTCTTATGCTTATGTTACAGTTCTGTTATCTTTAAATATTATTGTTCTGCAGCTCTACTAAGGGAGTTGTGATGATCCACAGTACAATCAAGAATCTTAAAAAGCTATTTTAGTTTAAACTCCTCCATGCACACACACACACACACACACACACATTTTATAAAAGTTCAGAGAACTGTGTCAAAAGAGGTCATTATCCCACTGTACTCTGCCCTTATCAGACCAATCAGAGTACAATGGTCCCTTCGGTATGCACCTGACCAGGCATATACAGCAACTAGAGCAACCTCAGAGGCCTCAGAGGTTCCCTACAAAAAGGATACAAGTCATAACAAATCTGCTTTATGCAGAGTGCCTTAAAGCCCTTTACCTCTGCCCAGTCTCCTATTGATTCCTGACAGGTAATTTATGCCTGAATTATAAGGCATCTGCAAACTCCACACTTACAAATCTCCTGCAGATTTGTAAGTCAAAGAGCACCAGAAATACAAGGTCTAGGGACCTGAATTTTGTCTGTGACTTAAACAGAACATGCGGGAGAGACAGATATGTATCCCAAAGACAGCCCCTCCTATGGAGCAGGCTTCCATTCCATGTGAAGCTGAGTTTGTCTATTACTCAATTTAGGCACAACCTAGACCAATTGATGGGGAATAGGAAATTTCCAGAATGCCTGGCACCCATGTCTCTTATATAAAGAGGCAGCTTATAAATGCCTGGCCTTCAGTGTCCTTTTGGATAAAGGACATCATTATTCTTTCGGGAAAACTTGGCTATGCTTAGAAAGCCCCCCCCCCCCAGGCTGTTAGCCTAGTAAAAATCTATGAATCCATTTACCAGAGTTAATTTCAGTATATGTCTTGGCAAGATGGCCTGGGTTGCAGCTGAAAATGGTCTCCAAATCAGTTAGTTTACTCAGTTAACTAACTTAATTAATTTATTTATTAAGGTTACTTAATGATGAGTGCTGTTAATCTAGCCAATGCACTGTTTCTCCAATAGCGAGGCCAGCCTCCTTGAGAAGATCCAAGTAAGACTAAAATGACATTCTGTATGGTATCATACAGAAGACTCGGTCAATAAATGTGGTGTATGTTGATGCAACTCAAATGTAGAATTAAAAAATTAGTAAGACCAAATCTAATTTGGTTCATGCATATACTGGGGCAGGGTGAGGGTTTTATCAACTTTTGTACAGTGTAGCATAAACATTATTTTCCTCTTGTATGGGAAAACCTAAAGTACTTTTTTAACAGCTGGGGAACAGCTCCAGGACTTTTATGAAGGTTAGAGGGAAGCTCAATAAGACAAAAGTCCAACCCATGATCAGATGTGTGCATAATGCTAAAGACAGCATTGTTATGCGCTGGTATACTGAGATTATAAAAACATTTTTCGTAAGTCTTCACTTATGATAGCTCTGTATGCGCATTATGTCAAGAATGCCTTCCATAATCTGAAAGTCTACAAAGCATGCATCAACGATATATGATACACATTGTGTAGACACAGTTATTAAATTCTTACATTGTAGACAATGACATAGGTACACGCACAAGAGCAAACAGAACACTGCAAACATGGTTTCATTTTCAAGCATTATACAGGTTTTCTTTTTAACAATTATCTTTCAGTCCATTACATGAGTTGCTCAAATTCCTGCTTCCCCTTAAAGTTTACTCCTACTTTTCCTGAACATTATCCGGCACATATTGCTTCCACAAATTCCATTTATTTCTATGACGCTTGCTCCATTCCCTCTTAAATATACTGTCTTGAGTTATTTTATCTCCTTTACAACACTCCGTAGCTCAGTTATAGTTGGTTTATATTTCGATTTCCATTTTCTAGTAATTGCTTTTTTTGGCAGCCAGCAGCATTACACTTAGCAAGGTCTTACTATGTCTGGGCAATTCAGATCCTGAATCCCAACTTAAATGAATCATTTCCTTAGTAACAACCATATGCTCTCCCAAAACTTCTGACAAAATTCTCTATATGGAATGTTTAAAATCTGCCAACTTATTACATCCCAATAAACAAGTTCCCAAATACCTCTGTCTCATCACACTTCCAGCATTTGCCATCTACCTGAAGAAAAAAAAATCTCTGAAGTTTCCTTGGGGTCATAGGCAAGTAATCTGCAGACCACTATAAAGCTGGCAAAAAAAACCCCCAAAAAAACAAACAACAAAAAAACTATTCAACAGTTCTCTCCAGACTCATGCAGAGCAAAACTAAGATAAATCAGAGGAGAATTTGAGGCTGCCATTCAATTATTTACATTTAACTTGAAAGTGACAAGAGTGCTACTCTGTTTAACTCCTAGTGGAAGTTGAGGGATACATTGGGATATACATTTTTCACACCAACTTCTCTGTTTTATCTACTGATGAAGGTTTATTTCCTGTAACTGGGTATTTGATTTTGTTCTGCAAAGGAAAAGGAAGTAAAAGAGGGTTGGAGCTTTCATTGCTCAAAAGATTAGATCTAAAAAAATGTGTGAGAGATGAAGGTAGAATACCCTCGCAATAACTTGTACGCAAATATCCTACACTTTCTGGACTTTGCATACTTGGGAGCCATACACATATCCATTTTTATTTAGCAGAAACTTCTTTTATAGACTGAAGTTTAAAACTCTACTGCAGCTGGTCTTTCACTTAATGTGCTATCCATTTCTCTTTGCCTACATCTGTTCTCAAATCCTTTGTAAGCAAGGCAGTGTCCAACCTGCAGACGAAAACTCTGCTTTGCTCATCCCACTCTTACTACCTTTCCTTCTCATACATTTTTGTAATCTAAACTTACAAATAACTGACAATAGCATTCACTGGCAAAGATTCTGCCAACAAAATTAAGAAAGTATCCTAAAAAGCTAGAGAGAGATCTATACAGAAATGAAAATCATAACTGTGGAAAAGAAACTTACTCATAGTGATTAGAATCCACAAGTTAAAAGTTATTAACAAAACCTGGAAAAGGATTAATGACCGCAGGCTAGTGTTATACTAATACTAACAGAAGTCAAAAGTAAAAATAAGCATAGAAGGTAAAAAACAAAGACGGCAATGACTAGTCTACACAACTCAAATTTAGGCAAGTAAAATCACATCATGGAGATGAGTAGACTCTAAGGGTCTGCTGAGGGCAAGTCAGTACTCTGTGCAATGTCACAAAGGTTAGGACTTGGACAAAAACTTAAGTGACTGCATGAATGGCCTAATGAATTTGTCTTGCCCTGAAGGCAGAAATGGCAGGTTATGTGCTCCCTGCAGGTAAGGATTCCTAATTAGATACATAGGTATCAGGGTAGACAGCAGAAGGAAATATGTGCTCAGATGTAGAATTCTGTTTAAAGTGGTCAGTCTACAGAGACCTGCAGTAGCACCAGAGATATGTCAATATATAATGGACAGTAATACGTTAGGGGTTAAAAAGGACACCACCAAAGAACAGATTCCTTACTACATAATGAGTGTAAAGTCGATGAAATTACCCATTCATAGATTAATAGGTAGGTAACTAGGCTATTGGCCCTAGGGCATAATTAAGCCTAGCCATAACTTTTGTGTTGTAGCACTCCCTCCCAGGTGGTTTAGTTACCTGCACCCCTGTCGAGCAGGGCCATAGAAGTGATTCCCGGGGTGAATTTCCTGTTTCCCATCCACTCATCAAGATTTCCCTTGAAGAGTGCCAACGAGGAGCTCTGCCTTACATATATGGGGACCCTGTTCCAGAGCAAGGGGAGTCTCTGGGACATGAATCTGTCCCTCCAACACATCCTGTTTATTGATGTTAGGTTTATGTCCCTTGAGCGTGTAAGCTCTGATGGATTGGGTTTTCCTTAGGTGGAGCATTCCTAGCAATTCGGGGTTTGACATAGCCTTGTATGTCAGGCAGAGATCACCTCTGAGAAGCCGGTACACGACCAAGTACAGTCTGAGTTTTTTTTAGCCTCATGGCATAGGGCATCCGTTTAAGGCCCTTTATCCTCTTTGTGAGGTACTTTTGAGGTCTCTCCAGCTACTGCAGATGTCTTGTTAGGTACATCCTGAATGGGGCATTATATTCAATAATGGGTCTAATTAGTGATGAGTACAGGGAGATAATTACTTCCTTATTCCTAGATGCAAACCCCTTTGTAATAAGGTGGGCCATGTAGAAGGATTTTCTAACCACGTTAGCAATGTGGTTGTCAAAAGAGAGGTTACTGTCTACCTGAGTCCCTAGGTATCTTATCACACTCTCTCTGTGGTAAGTGGGCTGACACCTATGTTGTAGTTCATAGGTACTTTTTTTTTTTTTTCTAAAGGGGATAACAACGCACTTTTTGGCATTTAATTTGAGGCCATGGCTTTGGCACCACATATCTGTATCCGTAAGACCCTTTTGAAGGATGTCTATGTCACTAGGATTCTCTATTATGGCTCCCAGTTTGCAGTAGTCTGCGAACTGTGTTAGCCATAGTCCCTCTGTGTTCGCTTGTACTTCCGAGAAGTAGATACCAAACAGGAGGGGTCCCAGGACTGAGCCCTGTGGTACACCACTAGTGACAAGTTTGGAGTATGATCGAGCATTTCCTATTCTCACTGAATGGGTTCTATCCGTGAGCCAGTTTGCAACCCATCTCGTTATGTAGAGGTTTATATTTAGGTTGGTGAGTTTGTCTATAATTCCTGAGTGGGGAACGGTATCGAAGGCCTTTGTAAAATCAAGGTATGCTGTGTGAACCACCGTGCCCTCACCTACTGCTTTAGTGAACATTTCGAAGAAGTCAACCAGATTTAGGAGACATGACCTTCCCTTCACAAACACCAAACTGGGTGGGGTCCAGGGTTTGTAGGTTCCCAATGTCATTGTTTATGAGCTCCATGATGATGCGCTCCATGGCCTTGCAGACGAGACGCATCAGGCTGATGGGGCGGTAATTCCCAGGGTCAGTGGTTGCACCTCCTTTGTGGAGTGGCATGACTGTTGCCGTGCGCCACGCTATGGGCACATAGCCTGAGGTGAGGCTGTGGTTAAACATGGTATTAAGGTGAGGGGTTAATTCACTTTGGAGCTCATGTAGCACGCAGCCTGGGATGCTATCTGGTCCCATGGATGCTGTGTTTCTTGCCTTGGTGACTGCTGTTTTCACCTGAGTGTCTGTGACTTTAGGGGTAGCACAATCTTCTGGTATGGATATGAGCCCTTTACGGGGACAGGGTGGGCTGAAATTTGCACTGAACCTATCTGCCAATATACTGGAGACATCAGTTGGTTCCGTGAATTTTGAGCCATTATGCTGTAGTTTGGAGCAGATCTGAGAGTTGCTATTGAGGTTTTTGACATAGCTAAAGAATGCTTTTTGATTGTTTTTGGTGTCCGTTCCGATTTTTCTTTTAAAGCTCGCCTTAGATTTTTTATGAGGGTTCTTAGTTTTTTGCTAAGATTTGTCAGGGAGCCCCTCCATTCCTGGGTTTTTATTTTTTTTTGCAGTAATTTCTTCCTTCTATTATACAGCTTGTTTATGGCTGGGGGTCCACCAGACTGGTTTCCTCTTTTTGGAGGATTGGGTCTTGGTCTTGTTCGGGATAGCACGGTCCATGCACTCATGTAGGTGCTTGTAGAGTGCTTTTGTGTAGGATATAGCAGATTCAGTCATACTGACATTCTGTGTGGGAATAAAGAAGTTTGCCACCTCTGTCTTGAGTAGCATAAAGTTTGCTTTGGAGAAGTTTTTTACCATGGTTTCTTCTGGGACGGGGGATGGGGGTGGTATGTGGATATCTAGGGTGATGAGTTTGTGGTTTGATATGACCAATGAGGAATTTACCACAGGTGTGGCGTATTTGTCCCCCATGTTGGTGATGACCAGGTCCAATATATTTTTACCTCTTGTGGGGGTGTTTACAAGTTGGTCCAGAGCAGTGGAGTTAATGTACTCCTGGAAGCGCTGAGCGAAGTTATTAGTACTTTCGTAGTTTTCCCAATTGATCTTAGGGTAATTGAAGTCACCTAGTATAAGGGTGTTTGGTTGGACTCTCATGTTTTCCAATACCTCGAGGAAAGCGGAGTGAGTGTCCTGGGGCAGGGGAAGGTGATCTGTAGCAAGCTACAATCTGAACTGCAGTTTTACCCATTGTTAGATGCACTTGGATGATTTCCGAGGCATCATACTTTGCAACTAGTCTGGAAGTGTGGTTATCCCCGATGAGTACGGATATGCCTCCTCCTTTTGTATTTCGGTCCGGGTTTTGCAGCTGAAATGTGTGGTACGAGTTGTTGCCTGGAATCGCTGGGGTGCTTTCTTGATCCTTGAACCAGGTCTCAGTTACTGCACAAATATTGATGTTCTCCATGTTGAGGAGTGCCTCGAGAGAGTGCATTTTGAGGTTTAAACCCCTAGTGTTTAGCAGCATGACCTTCAGTTTATTACCATTAGTACTTGTTACGGTGGTGGATTTGTTTTTTGAGCCTTGCCTAAAAAAGGCACTATGGGGGTGGCAAGAGCCTTAGTCAGTATCCTGAATCCCAGGGGTGACAGGTGCAAGCCATCTCTGGCAAAGCAACAAGGCTTGTCGAGCATGTCATCCCAGGCAGACAGATACTGGATCCCCTATGAATGACACCAGAAACTTAGCCAATTGTTGAAATTTATCATTTTTTTCTTTGTACTGTGGTATCATACTTGGTGAGGGTAAAATGCTACTCAGGGCTAGGGTCATACCTGCCTTGATTACATAATCAGAGAGCTCTTCTATGTCCCTTTTCATGTAGTCCAGGGAGGTACGTCTCAGGTCACTCAAACCAACATGGACAATGACAGAGTCGTATTTGTACTTGTTGTGGAGTAACCTGAGTGAGTGGGTAAGGTGGCGGATTCTGGTGCCTGACAAGCAACTGACAGTGACCTTCTCCTTATCCAACCTGATGAAAGGGACATTGGTGTGCCTGAATATGGAGTCACCTATTACAAGTGTGTTAGGTATGGTGTTTTGCCTTAGGGGCTGTGGTTGTGCAGCTCACTGTTTTTTGTGGTTATGTGATGACTGTGGTGTGTTTGTGGGTGTAGGTTGCTTGCATGTCTGCTTTGAAGGTCTCTGTTGTTTCCGCAGATTTTTATTTAGATTCTCTGAATATGTCTATGTATCAATGTGTGGGGTTCCATTTGGATGTATGGTGGGTCTATGTGTAGTAGGTGGTGTGCTGCAGGTTGGTAACTTCTCCTCTTGACTGTCAATTCTAATCGTGACTGGAGAGAGCTTTGCTTCAAGTTTAGCTATGTGTGCATCTCTTGCAGATTTTGGTGTCTTGTGGTAGGAGAAGAGGGTTGTCTGTGTACATGAGGCAGTTGTGACATTGCCTCAGGATGCCCAAATTCATCAGGTGCCAGGAGAATTTGCTTGGAGCTGGCTCTTGGACATGCCGGAATAGGTTATGGAACTTATTTTTGGGGAGAGTAATTTGACTGTTCTCTACAGACAACTTTTGGGGATCTAGTATTACAGCCTATATAGTGCCTCTGACTCTTTTTGCACCAAGTGCTAGTCTAAAAGTACTGATTTCAGTGCTAAAATTGGAAGAACTGGCTAGTACCAAGGGAAAAACTGAAGAGCAGTTCAGTGGAGCCGGGGATAGTTTAACCCTAGCTAACCACCGATGCGCAAAACCACGCAAATGCGGTTTTTATATCAGAAAGATTAAAGAGATAGACTTTAGCCCAAAATGGCCAATACAACTACAGTTTCTGGGCAGAAACCATTCCACCAAGGACAGGTAGGCTGTTCAGAGCTCCCCACTCTCACTGGTGAACAAAGAAACTTGCTTTTTGCCCAAGTAAGGTATGGCCAACACAGAAGCTCAAACACAGTCCAGGTATCTGAAACTGGACTTTTCTAGCTTAGTAAGGCAGGAAAATAGCAAGATTTTTTTAGTTTTTTTTTTGTTTTTTGTTTTTTCAAGAAAAACAGTAGAAACAGGTGACAAACAACTTTTACAGTGCAGTAATGGCTGTCACACTTGAGTGGGAAGCCAGAGACAATTAAATAATACAATTTACAGCAAAAACGACTTTAAAAAAGTGCAGGTACAAGTAAATGCAATTTTTAGTATAAAATGAGCATTTGGAGAAGCAATAAATGCAAGAAAACAAGCGTTTTGGTGGAAATAGCAGTAAACAGCAAGAAAAAACAAAAAATGGTACTTAAACACTCCAAAGCCTCTCCTTTTGTCTTTCTGGCATTGTAGGTCTCTGCAGGACACCTGGGCAGGATCTGCGGAGGTTATATATCAACTTCCAAATCTGAATTCTTTGATCACTGACTTTCACATGAAATTACTGCCACTGTGCACTTTCCTCTGTACTTCTGTGACTGTGTAGGTAGTATATGTAAGGTGACGGGGGGGGGGGGGTCGAGTCTTTTACATATGGAATGCAAGGTAGCTTCTTGCCCTCTCCAAAAAATGATTTAAGAAAACTATCTTGTCAAGTTGAAGGTTCAATCAGTTGTTTTTGTTTGGCTGAAACTTGCCTGATTAGTTACTTGAGACAGATGTGAAGCACCTTCATGAATTAGTTACTTGATTACACAGAACTGAAACCAGCTGGAGTAAAACAGTCCTGATATTAGCTGTCTGATAGTTTACAGGGTGAAAACAAAAACAAAGCCGGAAACCAAACTGAATCAGACAGCTCCCAAAGAAACTCCAACTGCTTTGTGATTGACCCTCATAATAACGAACACAAAGCACAGTAAACACTTGACCATGAACATCTGGAAATGTCTGGGCAGGTGGCTTGCCTCCTATTCCATTGCACCCCTCACATTCCTGCTACTTATACCTACTAACTTTAACAGTGTTTGGGGGGGGGGGGGGGATCCTGCATTCTCAAACTTTAACTGCAAATCTCATTAGTGACTGACCAAAGTGTATAGATCCTTAATATGTTAAACACAAACCAGACATACAAATCACAGACATCAATAAGAACAGACCACTGGAGATAATTTGAATATATTCTGAAATCAGCAGCAAGGAAAATAGGCACTGCATCTAGGCTGAAATAAAATTAAAATACATCTTTCGCTATAAGTTCAGTCTCATACCATCTTCAAAGTTTTAACCTTTGTTTTGCATTTAGCTCTATAGGATTTGGATGCATATTTTCTGTAGAATTTCCTGGTCCCCTTTATCCCTTGAGTGCATCTGGAGACTTCTGGAGCTCATTTATGTTATGAAGTACCACATCTCTGGCAGCATTCCCTCAGGGAGAGAGGGAGACCCCCTGCAAAGTTGGACAGTATTAAAAGGTCACTGAAAGCCAATCTCTGTATGTTTCAGAATTATTTTATGTATTTTATTAAATTAATGTAAACTGTGCTGTGGATGTCAGTTTCATTTTATTGCAATGGTACTTGGTTTCACGCACCTTCACAAACTAGATATCAATATGATCACAGAATCATGGTGAATTTATCTAAAGAAAGGCCATTCATCAGTTAAGTATTTAGAGGCAAAAGGAGCAGACCAAGAATGTAATCCAAAGGAATAGTCTGGACATTGGTCTGGCTAAACAGATAGCACAGGCTACATGCAATTATGTTGTCTTACAGATAAGACAGATGAAAAGCTATATGAATGCACTGGCAAGCAGACCATGTACAATGGTGCACATGAACAGAAATCGGGGGGGGGGGGGATACTGAAAGCTTCAGTGGTACCAATACCATTACTGTTATGTAACTGCAGTCCAATGCACAGTTTATAAAGTCAGAAAAGATAAGGATGGGGACACAACAAATAATGCAGCATTAAATGTTAAGTAATACTGCAGTAAAGAAGGTGTTTGGTTAATTATTCTATGGCATTTTCCTAGGACATTAGATACGTGATAGAGCATTAAAAAGCATGACTATTTACAGTGGATATAAAAAGTGTACACATCCCTGTTAAAATGCCAGTTTTTTTGTGATATAAAAAATTAGACCACAATAAATAATTTCAAAACTTTTCCCACCTTTAATGTGACCTATAACCTGTACAATTCAATTGAAAAAGAAACAAATCTGTTAGGGTAAAAATATAAAAAATAAAAAAAACGTGCAATAAGCTGGTTGTGTAAGTGTGCACACCCTTAAACTAATACTTTGTTCTGTGTGTACACCCTTAAACTAAAGCACCTTTTGATTTAATTATAGCATTCACTCTTCTTGGGTACACACCTGCCATCAATTAAAGAGACACTGATTAACCCCAAATAAAGTTCAGCTGTCCTAACTGGATTTCCCTGACATTTACTCAGTTGCCTGCTACAGCAAAGGCCAAGGTTCGCAGACAGCTTAAAAGCATCTCATTGTTGAAAAGTATCAGTCAGGCGAAGGGTACAAAAAAATTTCCACAAGGACAGTCATCAAAAACTGGAGAAACTATGGGACAACAGTGACACTGCAAAGAACTGGACGTCCCTCCAAAATTGATGAAAAGACAAGACGAAAACTGGTCAGGGAGGCTGCCAAGAGACCTATAGCAACATTGAAAGGGCTGCAGGAATTTCTGGTAAGCACTGATTGCATACTACATGTGACAACAATCTCCCATATTCTCCATATGTCTGGACTATGGGGTAGGCTTGCAAGACGGAAGCCTTTTCTTACACAGAAAAACATCCAAGACCAGCTAAAATTAGCAAAACAATACATCGTCTCCTAAACGCATGTGGGAAAATGTGTTATGGTCTGATTAGACCAAGGTTGAACATTTTGGCCACAAATCCAAAAGGTAGGTTTGGTGCAAAAAAACAATTTGCATCACAAAAAGAATACCATCCTCACAGTGAAGCATAGTGGTGGCAGTATCATGCTTTGGGGTTGTTTTTCTTCAGCTGGAACTGGGGTTTAATCAAGGTGGAGGGAATTATGAACAGTGCCAAATACCAGTCACTTTTGGTCCAAAACCTTCAGGCGTCTGGTAGAAAGCTGAAGATGAAGAGGAATTTCACTTTTCAACACGACAATGACCCCAAGTATACATCCAAATCAACTAAAGAATGGCTTCACCAGAAGAAAATTAAAGCTTGGGAATGGCCCAGACCTAAATCCAATAGAAAATCTGAGGGGTGCCCTGTTGAGGGCTGTGCACAAGACATGCCCTCGCAATCTGACAGATGTGAAGCGCTTTGAAAGGAAGAGTGGGCAAACATTGCCAAGTCAAAATGCACCATGCTGATAGACTCCTACCCAAGAAGACTGAATGCTGCAGTTAAATCAAAAGGTGCTTCAACAAAGTAATAGTTTAAGGGTGTGCACACTTATGCAACCAGCATATTGTACTTTTTTATTTTTTATATTTTTCCCCTAACACATTTGTTTTTCAATTGAATTGTACAGGTTATAGGTCACATTAAAGATGGGAAAAAGCTTTGAAATGATTTATTGTGGTCTCTTTTTTTATATCACAAAAACCTGGCATTTTAGCAGGGGTGTGTACACTTTTTACATCCACTGTATGTCTTGTTAACCAGGCTAACCCTGCTGAGCCAGGCCAATTCTTCAGAGGTGTCCTATGGGAAAGGCCCCCACAGAAACCTTATATACAATTGGTGAAAGCACTTCAGCAAGCAGGCTAACAAATTACTTGCCTCTTACATCTAAAGGCATTACATGCTCTCTTTTGACATCTAATAATTTATCAACTACTGCCTTACTAACAACTAAACAATCACTGCCCCTGATGGTGTTTCTTTGTGCATACAGGAATTTACTGTGAAGTAAAGCACTAAGTAGTTTGAAAATATTCTCTCTGTATATGCCACTGGCATTTTGCAAGTACACACTTTTGGGGGTTTCCTGTCGTTTCACACTGTAAGAAGCATAGGTAGAAGGAAGGACTTTGTTAGTTAGTACCTACCTACCTACTGTGGGACAGACAGCACCTGATCCTGTAAAGAACTCTATACTCTTCTTACAGATGTCCTTTAATGTGGAAAGCATGTGCTCTTCAAATGTTAGCCTGACATTTACTGGTACACCAGATAATTGTGTGGGACTACAATTTCTACAGCTGCAGTCAGGCATTGTTGTGTAGGTGGGCTGCTTCAATTGCTACTGATTTTGAGCAGTTCTGTGAACAGTTTCCAAACAGCAGGACTGTTCTCTTCATTAAGTAAAAGTTTACTCTGATGTAACAAACCTGTGAATTAGTTGAATGATATTTTGCATCCAGAGATAACAGAAGTCAGTGTCTTTCAGTGCTGTGAATCATTGTGGAATCATCTATGTACTGCATGAGTTGAACTTGAGTACTGATACACCGATTTGTGAACAATGTAGAAAGTGCCAACACAGACCCTGTGGAACTCCAGTGTTAGTATTAAAATTGTGAAATGTATTTTGCTATACAACTGCTCGAGTTCTGTGTTGGAAGTATTACTGGTTTGCTACAGCCTATTTAGTGTAGTCTACCTAACTAGATGGGATGGCTGACATCATCAAAATCTTTAGAAAAATAATGAAACAGAACTACTGTTGTTAGTCCTACATCACAGTTGCTTGTAACATACTCATGAGTTTTGCAAGAGCTGTGTGGGGAGCTAGGCCCTGGTCAAAACCAATGCTCAGTACACTAAGAGAAATTGTAATTTGTTACATAACTGGTTATTTGTCCATGGAATATTTGTTCAAGGATCCTGGGTACAGTGTTGTAAATATGCTTTCTAGTTTGTAACTATTTAACTTGTGCTATAGTCAACCTTTAAATAAATATGGGGTGGCCTTCTTTGTGCAGGATTCTGTTTATTAGAACCACTAATGGATGTGCAAGGTATGATGTCAGCGTCATGAATGCTACTAGGAAGACTGCCCACTGAAAATCCTACAATGTCCCTTTCTTAGAATCGGCTACTGCAGCTGAAAGATAAATTCTGGACAATGTGCTCCTTGTAAAAATATAGGTGGCACTATGAAGAAGTTGTCTGCAGTTCTTGACAACGGATTTAAAGTTGTCTGCAAATACACTGTGGTGTCTGGGTGTAAGCGGATGTCCAGGAAGTTGTCGTCAGTGATTTTTTTCTCCCAAAGCTTTGAGTGTCTGAATGACATGACCTCCCCGACAGACATGTCCTGCCAGTGAAAAGAATACTGATTTTGTAATTTTTCTTGCTGGGCCCACATCTCAAGATTTAGTCAAACAGACTACTTTATTCTAGAATCACAGCTCTTACACCAGTATAACTGGTACCTACCTGCAAACACACCTGGTCTAATCATATCACAGCATTTTAATGCTGGAACATCTATACATAACATCTACAGAATTTCAAAACTCTTCTTTCTTTAGAGCTCCAATCCTAGGCTACACATCTTCCTCTAACAACCTTCAACACAGGCATAGTTATCTTGAACAAGTTAGGTAAAAACTTTGGAATATACTGCATCATTCCTAGATACCACTGTGATGCCTGGATGTCTTCTCATCTTGGCATTTGTACAAATGCTGACATTTTCTTCAGTGTGTTGCAGACTCTATTTTATTGCATGAGAAAGATATTTCAAATTCCCAATTCTTATTCTACATTTGTTCTTATTTAGCTTAATGTTCTTACAGTGTGTGACCCCCACATAAAAAAATACCTCAAATGTTAAAAAAATGCCAAACTGAAGACTAAGGGATCTGCACTTTCTTAGTGCAGCATTAAATATACATAAAGTAGAGCTTCCTTCACCCAATTTTATCGACTAGAACTCACAGATTCAGTGTAGTATTGGAAAAAAATTGTATTCTTTAGAGCACCTCTACAACTGTAGACAGTAGGTAATACTCTCTTGCAGTCCCTCACTGTGAAGCAAAACAAATGCAATTTTTTTTTTCAATAATCATTTTTATTATTTTTCACAACCATATTACAAATTCACACATTATATACAATATATACAAAATGCTTCCATTGGTTAATTTTACGTATATATCAACCTCATGTATTGATCAAAGGTACAGCACTAACAATCAAAAGGAAAATAATAATAAAAAAAAAAAATCCAACGTTAACAAATCCAAGCCAACAATCTGTCTTTTCTGTACATTTTCTATCTAATCTAAGGTTGATTTAGACTATATTCTGGTTCCCGAGAAAAAGTGGATAGTAACCTCAAGCCAAAATAATATTAAAAATTTGCTCCCAGATTTTTATGTTGTTGATATTTTTCTTGTGATCACTAATTAACAGTTTATGTGCTAAGATGTGTTTTATTGCCAACAATCTGAAATTTTCCCACGATGTCTGGGCTGGGTTCAACCAATTTGTGGCTATATATAATTTCATTAATAGGCAAATATTCATAATTACAATCATTTTTGATTTATTTAGATTCTCCGGGGGAATATGAAGAATCATAAACTCCCAAGAGAGTGTTGAATTTTGGTAACCCATTTTTGTAACTGCAATTTTAATGAATTCCACAATTTATAAATGCACTTACAACTCCAGAACATGTGAAGCAAATCTGTTGTCTGATCAAAGCAATGTGGGCATATGGGTGAATTCTTCGCATCAAATTTGTGCAAAGTGAGGCAGTATAGTATGCATTGTTAAATATCATCAGCTGCGTAAATACCAATTTCTGAAGCGATACGGACTTTAATGTTAATTTAAATGCCTCCAATATCTTATTGTCGTCTGGGAATATCAATTTCTCTCTCCAGTAACTCGATAAAAGAATATAATTATTATACTTCCTCTATTTTATCAATTTATATGCTGCGGTTATATATTTTCTATCCTGCAACAGCGCTTCCCATAGATTACGAGAAATGATTAAATCTTCCCCTTTCATTTCAAAGTTGTTAAAATAGTTTATAACCAAGTCTTTTAGCTGTCTTACTATAATTAAATAGGAAATAGGGAGTTCTATTTCTTTTAAAATATCCTGTACTGGTACTCCTAGAAAAGGATATAAATCGAGTACAGTTAACTCCATGATTAAAGGGAATTTCTTTAGATCAATCAATTGACCACCAATTGTTAAATTTGGGTTCCTATGAAATGGTTGGAAAACCATCATATATTTTAGTAAATTTAAGGAAGCGAAAAGAGTTTGAATTGCCGTTACATAACTTTTGATGTACTCCATTAGCTTATATTTACTCATTGTCCAATTATTTAAAAGGGTAATGCTTTAGCGTTGACTCCCACTTCATTTATATGCTTGTATCGTTAAGAGCACCCATTTGGGTGTCCATTTTCTATGATCACTATCAAGTAAGGCGTCTTTAAAATCCTATTGGCCTGAATCACTAAATAGTACATTTCAAATCCGGTAATTCCAGCCCCCTTATTTTTGGAGCCATCAATTTTTCATATGAAATTCTCGTCTTCCTAGGTTCCCAAAGAAATCTTCCCAATCTTATATGAAGCTGTTTAAAGAATGTTTTGGTAATTCTGAGTTGTGCAGCTCTAAAAATATATAACATTCTAGGAAGAACATTCATTCTTATGATAGCTGCTCTTGCCATCATCGGTAACTTCAATCTACTCCATCTTTCAAGATCCAATGTTATTTGATCTGTAGTTGACTTTACATTGTTAATAAAAAAATCTCTATTTTCAGTTGAGAAGACAATTCCCAGATATTTTATCTTTTCTTCCGTCAATACTTGTCCTATTAATGGTAGCATTGAAAAAGGTGAAAACAAATGCAATTTTTAACTATCTTTAGAACAATGACTACATTACATATCTATTCTGTTTCCTTTAGTTGCTTAGTGCCACCTAAGTTATCCTTACTGTTGAGTTTATGCTCAACTTTACTTCTTAATTAAAATGGTACATTTACAGAAACATATTGCCAGCAATGCATCAGGCTTTATGTACTCCTGGCAAGCTTACTCAGGTGATGAACAAATCAGCACAGTCATACAACATGTCTCCTGCTGCTCTGGACAGCATTTAAGAAACCTCTGTTGCTGTGTGACTCATTATATATGTAGTCTTTTTTGGGGGGGGGGGGATACCTGCTTGCAGCCAATCACAAGGCCTCTTTGCAATCTATTAGCCCCGTGACACTAAGGGTAATGCCAGTCTAAAAAATAAGTAACTGTGATAATGCCAGAGTGAATGAAACAGATTGCATTCTTCCTTCTTTTCTTCTTCCGCTCATGTTTATCTGCAGTATATTGTTTTCATGGCAGAAATGCAACATTATTTCTGAATGTCAAAGAACATTGTACTTCTGTGAAATCTATGAAGCTCCAGACATGCTGTCACTTCTTGCTAATGTAACAAAGACGAGATACCAGTGGGATGCAATTGCTTCAATGGCCTATCTTTTAAGATACAAATTGGATTCAGGGTTGAAGAAAAGCAGATGCGTATGTGTTTTAACAAACCTTGGTGGTTGTTGGGAGTAAAAGAACTGGTTTTACTAGGCATTTCCCTAGCAACAGAACGATAACATCATGGACACTGAGTAGGTGGGGAAAAGTAGTTATGTATTCACCATAGCGTTCCATCTGTGTTGCCCATTTTCATTTTTCCTCAACTTGTGGGTTCAGATGTGAACCTTGGATCCAGCTTGGCCGCTTCTACACCTTTAGGATCAGACTCTGTAGCTACTACTCCCTTACCCACAATGCCCCTGTCCTCCAGATTACCTCAGACAGAGTTTGCTGCAGCTGTACATGCATAATACGTACATGTAAATAAAAAAAATTATCGTAAGACAAGAAGAAAATAAAATCAGGAGCTCAAAATGACAGAGGCTCCTAAAACACTTCTGTAAGTATTCCCAGAAAGGACAGGGGGATGGAGGAGGGGAAAGGCAGAGGAAGAATGAAAATGGACAACATAGATCAAACATTATGGTAAGTACATAACTTCTTTATCTGATGTTGTCATTTTCACTCATTCCTCAACCTGTGGGACAGAGTCCCCAGCTACATATCTCTTGGGTGGCCTTCACTGAAGGATATTCCGGAGCACCAAAGCAAAAGAATGCGCTATTTCTATATACAATATCTAACTTGTAATGTTGGCTGCACAAATATCAATGGATACTCTAGACCAAAAAGCTGCTGAAGTGGACACTGACCTAGCACAATGTGCTTTTACATGTTCAGAAGGTGAGATACCTAATAAGAAATACAATCTGTAATCCATTTAGCTAAGGTCACTTTGGATACAGGTTTTCCCAACTTTGCCTTCGAAAAGGAAACAAAAAGTTGGACAGATTTTCTGAAGGCCTTTGTTCTGTCTAAATAAAAACGTAAAGTACAGTTGTGTACACTTACCATAAATGTAGATGTTCGATTGTATTCACTGTTGCAGTCATTACATTTGGGTTATCTGCCAGCAGGTAGCCCTCAGCCGGCCTGAATACCAGAGTCTTGGATTCCTGTGTTGGATGCTGTCTCTTCTTCCATGACGTCAGGTCGTCATGGGTATATAAAACATGTAGCAGATGCCATTACATCAGTTTTTCTTGCCCCAGATGTCATGTGCCCCCACGATGGGAAGCAATTATATGTTATGTTACACCTCCTTCAAAAAGCAAATACACCAGAAAGCTTAAAACAAGAAGGAAAAGTAGAGCCAAGAGAAGTCAGGGGGCTGAAGGGAGGGTAACCAGGACTGCAACAGTGAATACACTCGAACATCTACATTTATGGTAAGTGTACACAACTGTTCTATGTTCTTCGTGTTTCACTGTTGCAGTCATCACATTTGGGTTGATTTCCAAAGCTAAGGAAGGGAGGAGGAAGTTAAAGTGCATTAGGACCAGCTATTAAGCCCTGCAAGACTGCAGTGGCAAAACCAGCTCCGGATTTAGAAATAATGGGCATGTGGTAATGCTTGCTGAAGGTATGTACAGAGCTCCAGGTAGCAGCTTCTAGGATGTCCCTGGTAGGGACTCCTCTCAGAAAGGCTGTAGAGGTAGATGCAGCCCTGGTGGAATGTGATCTTATCCTCTGTGGGATAGTAGGTTTTCCATGGTTCTTACAGAAGAAATTAATGCAAATGGCTATCCATTTAGAAATGGTTTGCTTTGAAATGGCCTTCCCCTCTGCACCTGCAGCAAAGCCAACTAGCAGCAGTTCAGATTTTCTGAGTGGCTTAGTACTGTCCAAATAAAATCTAAGTTGTCTGTGCACGTCCAAAGAGTGCAGTATTCGTTCTCCTTTGTTTTGTGGGTTACGGAAAAAAGTAGGCAAATGAATGGACTGATTAAGGGCCACACTGGATACCACCTTGGGCATAAATGAAGGACTGGTTCTGAGGGAGACCCTGTCTGCATGGAAGATAATGAAGGGCTCCACTGCCATGAGGGCCTGTACTTCAGACACTCTTCTTGCTGAAGTGATGGCTAGAAGGAAGGCTGTTTTCCAAGAAAGGAATTTCAACTCTGCAGTTGCAGCTGGTTCAAATGGAGAGAGAGTGAGCTTTTCCAATACAAACTTAAGGTCCCAGGCTGGAGTAGGGGCTCGCCTGGGGGTCTTACATTTTTAGCCCCTCTGAGGAATTGCTTTAGCAGGGGGTGAGACAAGAGGGGTGGTTCAGTATTATAATGTGCTGAAATGGCAGAGGCATGAATTTTAATTGACGAGAAGGATAGGCCCTTGTAAGTACTGAAGAATATGCGATAAGCTGGGCACCGTTGTGCCCATCCCGTGAGTCTGGCTCGAGGAACAGAATCTTTTCCACTTTTCAGCATAGGATTTTCTAGTACTAGGCTTCCTTGCTTCCAGAATCACATCTAGCACCTGCTTACTGAGGGATGCTATTGGAGAGCTTAGGGGATTAGCCAAGCTACAAGGTTCAGGGTTTGAAGCGGAGGGTGCCGAATCTGGCCCACCTGCTGGGACAGCAGGGAAGGTGTCTGATGTAGGTGCCATGGTTCCAACAGTACCATACTGCACAAGAGGGGGTACCAGTGCTGGCGAGGCCAGTCTGGTGTAATCAGTATTGTCCTTGGCTTGTCCTGTTTGATCTTTAGCAGAAACTTTGAGAGGAGAGGCTGAGGGGGGAAAGGCATAAACCGAGAGGCTTTCCCAGGTAAAGGACAGGGCATACACTTTCCAAGCTTGACTGTGAGAAGTCCTTGTGCAGAATTTGTCCACCTGGTAGTTCTGAGGGGAGGCAAATAGGTCTATCTCTGGAGTCCCCCATTTGTTCAAGAGGTTGAATATTTTTGGTTCCAGTTTCCATTAGTGTGGGTCCATGAGATTTCAGCTTAGGTTGTCTGCCAGTAAATTTAGCTTGCCTGGCAGGAATGGAGCTTGTAGGTGCATTTGGTAGCTCAAGGCTGTGTTCCACAGAGCCATGGCTAGTCTGCAGAGAGGGTACAAGTGGGTTCCTCCCTGCTTGTTTGTGTACCACATAACTGTGGTGTTGTCTGTCTTTATCAATAATTGTCCTGGAAGGATGTTGTCGGGCTGTCAGGGAATTCTGTACAGCTAACATTTCTTTTTGGTTGATATGCAGGTGCATCTGACTTGGGTTCCATTTGCCATGAATGCACTGCCCTGGCCAAGTGAGTCCCCCATGCATAGTCTGATGTGCCTGTTGCTAGGGTTTGGGTGGCAGGGGGTAGAGCGAAAGGGAGCCCCTTGTTGTGGTAGCAGGCCTCTGCCCACCAAAGGAACTCTGTCTTTATACAAGGAATGACAGGAATCACTGATTCCAGGTCCTGAGAATGTTAACACCATAGGCTTTTTAGATACCATTGTAGTTTCCTCATATGCAGTCTTGCATATGGAATTAGTAGAATGCAAGAGGCCATGAACCCCAGGGCTTGCAAAAAATTTCTTGCAGATAGCTGGGGTCTTTGTAGCCAGTAGTTTGAAGGAGGCTGTCAAATACAATTGTTTCCCTGGAGTGAGGTAAGCCATCTGGGAAGTTGTGTTCAAGCTTGCTCCCAGGAATACAATCTGTTGGCAGGGTACTAGGTGAGATTTCTTTTCATTTATGGTGTACCCCAGTGAGGTTAGAAGTTTCTTTACGAATGTCAGAAATTTTAATAGCATGTCCTGGCTTTCTGCCTGAATCAGACAATTGTCCAGGTATGGGTATATCTGGATATTTCTACGCCTGCAAAATGCACTGGCTGGAGCTAGACACTTTGTGAATACCCTGGGCACAGTGGATAAGCCAAAGGGAAGTGCAGAGAACTGACAGTGCATGGAGCCTCCCCTGAAGCGTAGGAATTTCCTGCAAGATTCCCTTATTGGAATGTGCATGTAAGCTTCCTTTAAATCCAAGGCTGCCAACCCGGCATCTTTGCCTAGCAGAGGAAGCAGCTGTTGAAGTGTTAGCATTTTGAATTTTGGGATTACCAAAAAGGTGTTTAGAATAGAGAGGTCCAGGATATGCTGCCAGGAACGGTCTTTTCTAGGTACCAGGAAAAGTCTTGAATAAAAACCCTGTCCCCTTTTCTTCTGCTGGGACAGGTTGAATAGCCCTGATACTTAGAAGAGAAATAACCTGCTGTTGAGCTTCTGCACACTGATTTGGGGGTAGGGCTGGCCAACCGTTTGGGGTTGGTAGGGTGTGGAAGTGGAATTTGTAACCTTGGAAAACTATATTTAAAACCCATTTGTCCTGGGTAATGAGTTCCCAGTTTTTTGCATGCAGGGCGAGCTTTCCTCCTAAGGGAGCAGGCAGTTGAGCAGGGATTGGAAGGGTTAAGGTTAACTCATTGTGACATTTTTCCGATAGGGGGGTGTCTTACTACTTCCTGCTTTGGAAGTGGGAGCCCCCCACCGCTTAGACCTGTGTGTAGCCTGAGATTGTAACCTAGGTGGTCTGCTTTTCCTGTGTTTGGACTGAGAAGGCCTGGAAGAGACTGGAAAGGACCAATTCTTTGAAGGCCAATGCCTACTAAATTCTGGGAGGCTGTTCTTGCAGGAAATCTTTTAACAGTTTGCATAGATTTAGCTTTTTCCTCCATCTTTTTGAGGACTTCTTCTGCTTTGTTGCCAAACAGGCGGTCTTGGTTTAAGGGAGCATCCAGTAATTTATCTCTGACATGATCTGGGAAGTTTTGCTCCTTAAGCCAAGCATGCCTTCTAGGTATCTTTAATCCCCTTTATACCTCCTGGCTGCTGTGCGTCCCGGCACTGGCGTCCACAACCACAGAACTCAGCTCTCCATCCGGAGATTCCTGTACCTGAGTAGGAGTTTGTGCCCTGCTTGCTGACCACGAACCATAACCTAAATCAATCCCAGCTCTCTCATACCTAACACCAGGAATAGAACCTAAATATCTCCCTGAGCCACAATTCCTTAAGGGACCAGAAAGTATGTGTTCTGCTATAAACTGTCTGTAACAGCTATATAGTATAACTTAATACCTTGTGTTTAAGCACGCCTTCTTGCCTGGATAGCCAGCAACCTTACCCCTCATTACTTTCTATCCCCCACACTTTCCTTCCTGTATCCCCCTTAATCATCTCCAAGCTTGCCCCCCCCCCCCCCCCCCAGTCCCAGACCTGCTATCTACATTCAGGAGCTACTGCTGCAATATAGGGTCTGTCCTCTAGATAGTGCCCTTTCCTAGTTTTACCTTCCTTTACACTGTCCCTGTCATCTTAGACCTTAGCTCACAAACATCAATTTTATTTTTATGCTACACTGTAGTCCCACTTCTACCCTTAAGTCTCCATTATACAATCTACTACTCCCTCCACTATTACAACTATGTTTCTTTTTCTCTTTACTTATCTCCACCCACACTCACCAACAGCAGTCAGCACTCCACTGATTGTTCTCTCTCAGCTTCTTATCTTCGCTCTACCCGCTCCATTCACCCTGCGGGCTCACTCCGCTCCCCTACCCCCAATTCCCACCCACCCCCAGGGGTCCTAAACTTATACTTCCTTAACCACACCCTCTCTCCCAACTATCCAATCTAATACTTCAACCAATTTATATAATGTAACCACATCCCACCTATTTTACATTTCCCTCACCTCCAACATCCAGTACCTCCTCCTAAACTTAAGGCTATTCACTACCTATCACTGCCCCCACACAAAGAACTTTATAAAACCCTTACTTTCCTTTGTCTTTCTTACCCAGTTTCTTGCTATAGCTACATAAGAATCTCTTCAAAATATGTCAACAACAACTAAAGCTATCCTAACCAAATTTTTAGTACTATTTACTCTCATTACCTATTCTCACCTCTGCCTATCTCTTCACCTCCATTAATAAAGTTAATCATGACTACATCAACTACTTACCTAAACAAACAGCTAGTCCACAACTACACCTTTACCCATTTTCAAATAAACACCACATCCACACCCTGCTACCTGCTAACCAAGTATCATCGACTTACTCATATTAAATTCAATAACACAACTGTAAAAAAACTAAAATATCCAACCAGCTTCCTCAACTACCCATTTTCTGTCCTACAAACTCCCACCCTAAAAGATGGTGACATCCACCCCAACCCAGGCCCAAAAAACATCCCAACTTTTACAACTCATTCTACTAGTCCCCCCACCCTAACTACCCAAACCTGTCTCTCAAATGCTTTACTTTTAGGTCATCTTAATATCCACAGTATAAATAATAAAATTGCCCATTTCCATGCCCTCCCTGATACTCATTCCTTTCATGTCCTCTGCCTCACAGAAACCTGGTTAAAACCTGTAACTAAAGATAATGAAATAATCCCCCAGGTTACAACATAATGAGACTCGACCGCATAAAATGTAGGGGTGGGGGAGTAACATTACTATATAAATCCACCCTACAGATCTCCTCCATATCTTATAACCCACCTCAGGAGAGTAAGGCTGAAGTTCTTATCTGCAGACTTCAACTAAACGCTTCCAAAGCCCTATATATTATCTGCATCTATCTACCCCCTGGTAATAATATCTCTACAACAGAAGACATTCTAAGCTGGGTATCAACTTCTTACCCACAAGAAAACATTATACTTGGTTATTTTAATACTGACTGGAAATGTGTAAACACAGAAAATCCTTCATCACAAATTAATCTTCATGGCTTTAGTCAAACTATTACCACCACCACTAGACTTAACAAACCCAACAACAAAGAGAGCATCTTAGATTGGATACTCATTAATAAACAACAACAAATTTACAAGGTAGGAACTCTACCAGATGACTTAAGTGATCATATGTTAACTTATAAGACAAAAGAATGACATCCCTAACACCCCTACTTACAAGATCTCTTGAACCAACAAACATTTTTAACCCTGTATTATTCCAAAATGAACTTAATGCCTGTAACTGGTACTCACTAAAAACTCTCCCTCTTGAGCAGGCTGTTAAATATTTCATCTCTAAATTCTTAACTATCCTTGATAAGCATGCTCCTAAACGTTCTATCAGAATGAAGTCCAAACCTGCCCCCTGGCTTTCAAAAGAAACTAGACAACTCATATTGCTCAGGAATAACTCTTGGGACAAGTGGAGAGCATCCAAAAATATCTCAGAGAAACAAACATTCAGACAGCTAAGGAACACTACCAAAAAAGCTATACTAAAAAAACTACTACTGTAAACTACAGCAATCTCACCATAACAATCCACAAAAATTCTGGTATAGCGTTAATAGACTCCTTCACCCAGGGCACTATAGTACATCACCCCCCTCTAGGGGCTGATAACAATACCTCCCTTCAAACTGCCAATGCCTTCAATACCTTCTTCACAGACACCATAAAATCTCTAGCCTGTCAACTGTCCACAAACAACTCTAATCTCCAAACTCTTTACCTAATACTCTCCCAACATTCCAAATACAACCCGTCCATAAACTTAAGCCATGTATCCCCTCTGCAGACCAAATACCATCTGAATACCTGCAAAAAACAGCCAAAGCAGTTGCTTATCCTGTATCCATCCTTATAAACACAACCATAAATGAAGGAACCATCCTAGATATCTAGAAAATCTCCTACATTATCCCTCAACATAAAGTCGGAAACTCCAATGAGTATTCCAACTACACGCCTATAGCTCTCTTATCACCCTTAGCAAAAGTTACGGAAAAATGTATTCACCATTAACTAATTAACCACCTAACCCAACATAATATACTAGCTATCAGCATGGTTTCAGGCCATTTCATAATACCACCACAGCCCTCCTATCTTTCACCAACTCTATCAATAAAAACCTTAACAACATCCTCTCATCTGCACTCTTTATTGATCTGTCAAAAGCCTTTGACAGGGTCAACCACCCCCTACTTCTAAAAACTCTTGAATCCCTTGCTCTTGACACCATGGCTGTTCTCTGGTTTAAGTCCTACCTTAACAATAGGCAACAAGCAGTCCTTTGGGAGAATAAACTATCTTCCCACCTGCCAGTCTCCCTTGGAGTCCCTCAGGGCTCCATTCTCGGTCCACTTCTATTCTCAGTATTCATCAACGACTTTTACTTGGCAATCTCTCAAGCTACCTGCATACAAAATGCAGATGATTCCACGCTCATATGTTCTGCCAACTCCACATCTGAACTACAATCCCTAACTCATGACAGTATTCAACTCAGTTGAGGCATGGTTCCTAAAATGTTGCCTCCTTTTGAATGCCAAAAAAAACAAGCTCTTACTCTTCACACATAACAGTAAGCCCCCCTGATCAATTTCTCAATCAAATCAAATAATGCCACCATTATAACCCCAGACTCTACCACCAAACTATTAGGAGTCTTAATTGACAATAACCTTACATTTGACAATCATATAAATAACACTATAAAAACAGTAAATAGAAAATTGGGCTCCCTATATAGGATAAAACCCTTCTTAACACCAACAGCCAGAACTACAATTGCCCACTCCCATATAATCTCCACTCTTCTTTATGCTTCCCCCATATATACTAACCTAAAGAAAAATAATCTCACTAAATTTAACTAACTCCAGGTTTGCCACTGGGAACCCATTCAGAACTCACCACTGTCTGAACCTAAAGCAGCTTGACTGGCTTGAACTAAAAAACATTCTGATACTTTCCCAACTTACCATTGTTCTTAGGATATTCCACCAACCTAACACACTGATGCTCTCTAACCTTATTACCCCCTATGCAAACCTCAATTCCTTACGCTCTTCCACTAAACTACTGGCTAGCATTACCAAGTCTAATAACTTGGCAGGTGACTCCTTGTTTTCTAATACTGCTGTAAAATACTGGAACATGTTGCCATCAGATCTAACAGTACTTCCCTCCTTCTCACTCTTTAAGCAAAGGCTGAAGCAACATCTTAAAACACACTGGTTATGCCCTTGCTGTTACCCTGACTAATTGTCTGCATTCTCTGCCATTTTCTCTATCCTGCCTCCCCTCACCTTTTTAACACTACTTACCCCTGGGTAGAGGTAACAGTTTTAAATTATTGTTGCAAATAGGATATGAAATAACTGTGAACATATTGTAAACAATCTCACATATCTTAATGTACGAGTAACTTATTCCTTTCCAAGTTTTTGTATTTCTTAAATAGCATACATCTCTTTAGTTAAGGCTCTCTAATTATTTTTAACTATTTTTTTCTTTATATTTGTGTAAATAATTCTTTTTAAATATGGTGTTTGCTTAAATAGTATGACTTTGTAACTACTGTTCTCTCATTTATTTTTGTCTTACATTTTTTATTTTCTTTTTCTCTTATAATTGTGCATTATAAACCTTTAAATGTTACTGTGGAACTTTTCTCCCCGGGCCTCTGCTGAAAATGGAAATATATCCAGTTGGACTAGCCCGGTTAACAAATGTAAAATAAAATAAAAATAAATAAAGAACAGACCCAGTGACAGCAGCCCTGCAAGATGCTTCTAAAGAGTTAAAACCACATTGAAAAGTATGTTTACCAACTTGTTCAGCAGAATGCATTCAATCCTGTAATTCTTTGTGTTTAGCACAGTCAGGAATCATCATCATTTTCTGTTTAAGTAGTCCCATAATATGCTGCTGGTACTTTAACATATGAAACTGGCAATTTAAAGCCCTAATGGCCAAAGCAGCAGAAGTGTATACCTTCTTAACCCATCTGTCCAGGGCTTTAGAATCTCTATCAGAAGGGGTAGGATTTTTGGCAGCAGTAGCCTTCATGCCCTTTGGACCTTGGGAAATGGTCTCTGGATCCGCAGTAGGATTCTTGAAGAGGAACTTAGAGTCAGGTACTGTGTAATACCTGTCATGTTTTCTGGGAGCTGGAGGTAAAGTGTCTGGGGAAAGGACAGATTCCAAGAAGGCATCATCCACAATGTCCAGAACAGGAGGGATAGCTAAAGGCCTGTGTTGAGGAAGGAGTTAAGAATTCCCTAAGCCTCTTTTTGGAGTCAGATTAATCCTGGCTTTCCCAGCAGAAATGCTCGCTAAAAGTGTGCAAGGTTTCACCAAAAGAAAAATCTTCTGGAGGGGAAACAGAAGGAATGGAATCCTCAGCATCAGAATCCTCATAGGTAGATAAGGGCAAATCCTGGTAATCGGAAAAAACAGAAATATCAGAATCCTGATCAGAAGAATCAGAAGGAAAATCAGTTCTAGGTCTCTTAGAGGGGGGAGGTTGGCGTCCCCTAATTAAAGTAATAAGGTCTTCAGCCATTCTAAGCATTTGTTTTTTAGGCATATGGGCCTGACCATGCAGTTTGCACGTCGGTTTTCTAGGCGTGGGTCGAGTTTTAGGCCTGGATGAAGAAGATGGCGTCGGTTTAAAATGCAAATCTGTAGGCCTGAATACAGACTCAGATGCTGGTGCCTGCACATTGGCTCCAGACCCATCCAAGGTTCCATAGTCGAAGAAGCATATTGTGGCATACCGTACTCTGAATGGGTCTCAGTAGAGGCCTGAGAATCTGAAGTAGCGGGTATCAGGGGCTGCGAAAGCACCTCACTGAGTACCAGCGAACTGGCGACTAGCTTAGCAGAAGCATCGGCAGTTTTGGACCTATGCGGTCTGTCTCTGTCTTTATCCTTATGTTTTTTTCAGAATATCAGTAGTCGGATGGCTTACCGAAGCCATTTCTGGATAGTTATACCGAGTACCAAAATAATTTGCTGCAAAAATAGACTGACAACGAATAGTCCGGGGGTTGAATAAGGCACAAAACAGACAGCGAGGGATCGTGGTCTGGGCCTATGCAAGGAATGCAGTACGAATGAAAATCTTTATGAGGTATTTGCTTTCCACAGGTAAGACAGAAGTTAGCTTTTACTGACATCGGTTAAGAGCAAGAAAAAGGATCCCCAACGGTGTACTTAGCTTTATGAAGACTTTGGTTCTGAAACTTGAAAATGAAAATTTCAGGAGTCGGCCGACTGGCACTTGAGAACGGCTTCTGCTTCGGGCACTGCGTGACAAGAAAGACTGATATAAAGGCGTCGGCTGCATGTTTTATACCCCTGAGGACCTGACGTCATGGAAGAAGAGACAGCATCCGATGCAGGAATTCAAGCCTCTGGTATTCATGCCGGCTGAGGGCTACCTGCAGGCAGATAAGCCAAATGTAATGACTGCAACAGTGAAACACGGAGAACATCTGTCTATGTACATCTAACATGTGAAGGGTATAACCGCCCTTGTTTTCAAAATTAGGAAAAAATATGGGGAAATTGATTGATTTTATTTTCAGAAGCAACTTTTGGTGGAAAGGTCAGATTTGTAAATAGAGTTACACTGTCTTTGTGGAAAATCAAATATGGCGGTTTGGAAGAAAGCACTTGTAATTCTGAAAGTCTCCTGGCCGAGGTTATAGCCACCAAGAATAAGGTCTTCCATGATAACAATGTGAGATCTACTTTGGCAGAAAGTTCAAAGGGAGAGTGAACTATAGCTTGTAAGACCATACAAAGATCCCACAGAGGATTGGGTTCTTTGAACGAGTGTCTAAGCAGGAAGGTACCTCTGAGAATGGCCTTGCACAATTTCGTAGAAGCCAAGGATGAAGAAAGTACAGTTGTGTACACTTAAATGTAGATGTTTGAGTGTATTCACTGTTGCAGTCATCACACTTGGGTTATCCTGCCAGGGGGAGCCCTCAGTCAGCCCGAAAACCAGAGGCTTTGTATTTCTGCGTCAGTTGCTGTCACTCCAGGACTGATGTCAGTTTATCAGTGGTATAAAATCAGGCAGCTGATGCCATTACATCAGTTTTTCTTGCTCCAACTGTCACTGTCAGGAGCCCCCAAATAGGGAGATAGGTTATGGAGGAAGAACACCACCAGAAGAAAGTAAATACCAAAAATTCCCTGTAAGGAGAGAGAGAGAGAGAGACAAGAGGGATGGAAGGTGGAAAAACCAGGACTGCATCACTGAAATATCTACATTTATGGCAAGTGTACACAACTGTACTATGTTCTTCATGTTTCACTGTTGCAGTCATCACACTTGGGTTGATTCCCAAAGCTGAAAAAAAGCGTGGAGGAAGTCAAGAAGACTGGGGGCTGGCTAGGATGCCCTGCAAGACTGCGGTGGCAAAGCCTGTCTTGGATTTGGAGAAGATAGGCAGGTGGTAATGCATGCTGCAGCCTCCAGGATGTCTCTGGTGGGGACCCCTCTGAGAAAACCTGCCGAGGTGGAGGTTGCCCTGGTGAAATGCATCCTGATCCCCCTTTTAGGGGTGGTTTCCCATGCTGTTTGTATCAGAAATTAATGCAGTGTGCTATCCATATGGAGACTGCTTGTTTGGATATCGCCTTGCCCTCTGCTCCTGCTGCGAAGCTGACTAGCACTTGGTTATTTTTTCTAAAAGATTTAGTCCTATCCAGATATAATCTGAGCTGTCTGTGCACATCTGGAGAGTGCAGAATCCTTTCCCCCTTGTTTTGTGGGTTAGGGAAAAAGGTGGGCACATGAATGTATTCGTTGAGCTCACACTGGACACCACTTTAGGCATGAAAGATTGGTTAGTCCTGAGGGAGACCCTGTCAGCATGGAAAATGATGAAGGGCTCTACAGCCACGAGTGCTTGTAGCTCTGAAACTCTTCTAGCTGAAATGATGGCCAGAGGCAAGGCTGTTTTCCAGGAGAGGAATTTTAACTCTGCTGAAGCTGCAGGCTCAAAAGGGGTAGGGTGAGCTTTCCCAACACAAAGTTAAGGTCCCAAGCTGGGGTAGGAGCTCTTCTTGGTGGCCTTAAGTTGTTAACCCCTCTTAGGAACTGTTTGATGAGAGGGTGTGAGAAGAGTGGTGGCTCTGTGCTGTAATGAACAGAGATGGCAGAGGCATGAACTTTAATAGAAGGGAAGGACAGACCCCTGTGCAGTAGGTCTGGTAGGTAATCCAGGATGAGAGGAAGGGAGGGCTGTGCTGTTTCAACTCCCTTAGCCTGGATCCAGGTGCAAAACCTTTTCCACTTATCAGCACAGGATTTTCTAGTGCTGGGGCATCTGGCCTCATGTATAACCATCCAGGACTTGTTTGCTTAGGCTGGCAGCTTGAGGAGAGGTTAGAGAATAAGCCAGGCTGCCAGGTTCAGGGTCTGCAATTGTGGATGTATGAATTCTCTATTCCTCTGGGTCAGGAGTGTTGGGATCTGAAATAGGTGCCATGGTGGCAGGGGTGACAGGCTGCGCAACAGTGTGGCCAGTCTGGGGCAATCAAGATTGCTCTTGGTTTTTCCTCCCTTATTTTGAGCAGTACCCTTGAAATGAGTGGTAGAGGGTGAAATGCACAAATCGAGAGGTTTGCCCATAGGAAAGATAGAGCATCCACTTTCTAGGCCTTACTGTGAGGTTCCCTGGTGCAGCATTTGCTGAGTTGATGATTGGAGTGGGAGGCAAAGAGGTCCACCTTTGGGGTGCCCCATTTCTGGGTTACAAGGTTGAGAGTTCTGTGGTCTAGTTGCCACTCGTGTGGGTCTAGCAGGTTCCTGCTTAAGTTGTCTGCCAGAGAGTTTAGGGAGCCTGGCAGGAATTGTGCTAGCAGGTGTATTTGCATGGCTGAGGCCGTGTGCCTAGGGTCATGGCGAGCATGCATAGAAGATAAGAGTGAGTCCCTCCCTGCTTGTTGATATATCACATCACTGTGGTGTTGTCGGTTTTGATCACTACAGGCCTCGGGGAGAGTAGGGGGTCTGAAAGCTGTCAGGGTGTGCTGAACAGCTAGCATCTCTTTTTAGTTGATGTGCAGATGTATTTGATTTGGGCTCCAATGGCCCTGAATGCACCTGCCGTCCAGGTGTGCACCCCAGGCATAGTCTGATGCATCTGTGGTGAGGGTCTGGGCAGCGTGTGGTTGTGAGAAGGGAAGTCCCTTGTTGTGGTTGCATGCTGCTGCCCACCAAAGAAAATCTTTCCTTAGACAGAGTTATCATAGGTATGAATTTCCAGGTCTTGAGAGTGTTGACACCAAAGGTTTTTAAGGTACCATTGTAGTTTCCTCATATGCAGGCTGGCATATGGAATGAGTAGAATGCAGGAGGCCATGAACCCTAGAGCTTGCAGGATTTTCCTTGTGGATAACTGGGTTCAGAGTAAGGAATACTATCTGGGATTCTGTGTCTAGGCTTGCTCCCAGGAATACAATTTATTGTGTGGGGACTAGTTTTGATTTATTTTCATTGATAGTATACCCCAGGGTGGTTGGGTAGGTCCTTTACAAAGGTCAAGTGCTGTAACAGCTTTTCCTGACTTGTCTGTCTTAATCAGGCAATCATCTAAGTAGGGGGTAGATTTGAATATTTCTTTGTCTGCAAAAAGCAATGGCTGGAGCCAGGCATTTTGTGAAAACTCTGGGAGCAGTGGATAAGCCAATGGGAAGCGCAGAGAACTGAAATTGCGCAACTCCTGCCCTGAAACGTAGATATTTCCTGCAAGATTCCTTGATTGGGATGTGTAGGTAGGCCTCTTTTAGGTCTAGGGTGGCTAACCAAGCATCCTTGGAAAGCATAGGAAGAAGCTGCTGAAGGGTGAGCATTTTTAATTTTGTTATCACCAGAAAGGTGTTTAGAATGGATAGATCAAGGATTGGGTGACAGGTGCCCTCTTTTCTGGGTACCAGGAAGAGTCTGGAATAGAAACCTTGGCCTATCTGGTTTGCAGGAACATGCTATGTTGCCCTCATGGAGAGCAGGGAAAGGACTTGCTTTTTGGCCTCTGCCCACTGGTTTGGAGGAAGATCTGGGAACCCTTTTGGGGTTGGCAGTGTGTGGAAATTAAATTTGTATCCCTGGAACACTATGTTGAGGACCCATCGGTCATTGGTAATAGAGGCCCAGCTGTTTGCATGGAAGGAGAGTTTTCCTTCTAGGGGCACAAGCAGGTGGGCAGAGGTAAGGGGAGGAGGTGTAAAGTCATTGTGAGTTCTTACCATAAGGGGGTGGCTTAGCACTCCCTGTTTTTGAAGTGGAGAAACTCCATTGCTTAGATTTCTGCATTCCCTGGGACTGCAGTCTGGGGGGTCCGATTCTCCTGGATCTGGGCTGAGATGGCCTGGACGGGCCTGAAAGGACCAGTGCTTGGAGGAGCAATACCTACTGAACCTTGGAGGCTAGACCTGTAAAAAGTCTTCAACTGTCTGCATAGATTTAGCTTTTTCTTCCATCTTTTTTAAGACCTCTTCTGCCTTGGTGCCAGACAAATTGTCTTTGTTCAATGGTGCATCCAATAATTTTGATTTGACCTGGTCTGGCAAGGTCTGTTCCTTAAGCCAAGCATGCCTTCTAAGGACAGAACCAGTGACTGCTGCCCTGCAAGATGCTTCTAGGGCGTCAAAGCCACATTGCAAGGTGTGCTTAGTAACTTGGCTTGCAGAATGCATAAGCTCTTGTAATTCTTTATTTTCTGCACAAGCAAGAAAGGAAGATTTTGTTTGAGGAGTTCCATGGTATGCTGCTGATATTTCAGCATGTGGAACTGACAATCTAGTGCTCTAACAGCAAGAGTTGCAGAGGTGTATACTTTTTTACCCCATCTGTCTAAAGCTTGGGAATCCCTGTCTGAGGAGGTAGGATTCTTAGCTGAGGTTGCTTTAATGCCTTTTGGTCCTTGGGAGATGACCTCTGGGTCAGCAGTAGGATTTTTGAAAAGGAATTTGAGAGAGTCAGGGACTCTGTAATGCCTGTCAGGTTTCCTGGAAGCAGGAAGAAGGGTGTCAGGAGTCAGACTGGATTCCATAAAAACATCATCCACAACATCCAGGACAGGAGGAATGGCTAATGGTCTGTGCTGTGGTAAATCTAAGAATTCCCAGAGTCTTTTTTTTTGACTGAGGATAGTCCTGACATTCCCAATGGAAATGCTCCATTAAAGTGTGTAGGGTTTCACCAAATGAAAAAAACTTGGGAGGAGAGGCAGAAGGAATGGATTCCTCTGCATCAGAATCCTCATAAGCAGAGAGGGGTTGCAGGTCTTCATTTTCAGAAACCTCAGAGTCATCGGACTCCTGTTCAGATAAAACTACTGGGGACAAGTCTTTTTCTTTTGGAAGGGGTAACCTGGTTCCCCTAATAAGCATAATAAGGTCTTCAGGCATTTTAAGCATTTGAGATTGAGAAATGGAAGCAGGTGCTTGAGCTTGGGTTGTCAGTTTTTTAGGCATAGTTCGTACCCTGGGCCTTACAAACTCGGTAGTTTTAGAAAGAACTGAAGATGCAAAAGAAGTCCTTGGTTTGTGTCGAGTATCGGTAGTGCGAAGAACTTCCTTGGAAGCCGGTGCCTGCTCAGCGGCTATGGATCCATCCAAGGTAGAGACATCCACAGGACCCTTAGTAGAAGAGTCTCGCGGCATACCGGACTGAGAACAGGTCTTGTTAGCAGCCTGCGAATCCACAGAAGCGGGCATCAGGGGCTGCGAAAGCACCTCACTGAGGACCAGAGAACTGACGACTAGCTTAACAGAAGAGTCGTCAGCAGTTTTGGACTTGTGCGTTTGTCTGTCTTTATCCTTACGTTTTTTCAGAAGATCAGTAGTCGGATGGCTTACCGAAGTCATATCGGAATTCGAGGACTGAGAGCGAAAATATTTAGCTACAATAAGGGCCCAACAATGTATAGTTCTGGCGTTGAACAAAGCAACAGCGAGGGACATCGTGGTTTGGGCCTACACAGGTGACTCAATAAGAATGGAAGTCTCAGTGTGGTATTTGCATTCCACAGGCGAGACAATTGTTAACTTTTTCTGACATCGGTTAAAGCAAGAAAAAAGGATCCCCAACAGGGTACTTAGCTTTAGAAGACCTTCAACTTCAATTTGGAAAAACTCAGGTAGTGGCCGACCGGCACTCATGCGAACTGCTTCTGCTTCGGGCTCCTCTGCAAGAAAGACTGATGTAATGGGGTTGACTGACGGATTTTATACCACTGACGACCTGACGTCAGTCCTGGAGCAACAGCAACTGACACAGAAATACTAAGCCTCTGGTATTTGGGCCAGCTGAGGGCTACCCCTGTCAGAATAACCAAAGTGTGATGACTGCAACAGTGAAACACGAAGAACATCTTTCACCTATGTGGTAACTGGAAATGGCTGCCAACTGAACTTTGACAGTGGAATAGCTTACCCCATTCTGAAAAATCGAAGCAAGGAAGTCAAGAACTGCTGGAATGGGAACAGTAAAAGCATCTATATTTTTTTGTTGAGCCCAAATGCAGAATCTTTTCCAGTTGTTTTGTAAACCTTTCAGGTGGGAGCTTTATATGAACAGATTAGAATTTCTTTTACTGGAGAGGAAAGCCTGGACAGTCTAGCCATCATTGGAACTGGAGAAACCACGTGGTTAATTTGAGGCCTGTCATATCTGTCATATTTGAGGAAGATCAAATTTGTCACAGATTGGTTTAGAGACCACTTGTGAGGCATCAGGATGGTTCTGCTGAGCCTACCCACTAGAATGTTGGCTTTCCTTGGAATGTGTGTTGCTCCTAGAATGTGGCTGGAGGAGATCGCCCATTGCCAAACTCTCACTGCTTCTCGACAGAGCGGGCAAGACGTGGTTCCCCCTTGTTTGTTGATTTACCAAACTAGAGATATGCTGTCTGTCTGAATTGCATTAGCCCCTAGAGGGAGAAAGTTCTGTAAGGCTTGCAATGCTAGAAGCACCGCTCTTTTCTCTAGGACATTTACATGCAGACTGGTCTCCTGTGTCGATCACATGCCTTGAACAACTCGTCCCAAGTAATACCCCCCCCCCCAACAGGAATGTGTCCGTGGTCAATGTGGCAAAGGGCAGATGAAGAATAAATGGACGCCTGCCCTTAACATCCCTTGAGTGAAGCCACCATGAAAGGATGTCTTTGCATACTCAAGCTAGCTTGGTGGGGTGATTCAAAGGATAGCTTTGTAGCAAAGTACAGTTTTGTACCTACCATAAATGTAGATGTTCGAGGATCTACATTGCTGCAGTCATAACCTGTGGGTAGTCCGCTGTCCTCGGTCGGCCCGAATACCAAAGAGCTAGTCTGGCGTCGGTCATTGTCGCTCAGAGCTGACGTCAGTACGTAGTAGTACTAAAGCGCATGACCGCCGCCATATCCTCAGTATTTCTTGCCCCAGATGTCAGAAGGCCTAGAAATGAAGGCCAGAGCCAAAATAGGAAACACCCAACCACCACCAGTGTGGAAATAAAGAGTATCCCCAAAAAGAAACACAGCAACCCCAAACTATAGAGGGGAAGGAGGGAGGGATAATAGGACTGCAGCAATGTAGATCCTCGAACAGCTACATTTATGGTAGGTACAAAACTGTACTATGTTCTTCGTCTCACATTGCTGCAGTCATAACCTGTGGGTAGAATCCCAAAGCAAAGGAAAAGGGAGGCTGGCAAACTAAATGGCATTAGGAGCTGCTAACATGCCCTGTAAAACTGCAGTGGCAAACCCAGCCCTGGACTTGGAATAAAGAGGGAGATGGCAATGCTTAGTAAAAGTGTGTACTGAACTCCAAGTAGCTGCCTCCAAAATATCCTTAGTAGCTACACCCCTCAAAAAAGCAGTAGATGTGGCAGTAGCCCTAGTAGAATGAGGTCTGATTCCAGCAGGAACATTCTTCCCATGATGAGAATAACAAAAAGCAATACATTGACCAATCCACTTTGAAATAGTCTGCTTTGAAACAGCTTTCCCTTGTGAACCCAAAGCAAAAGAAACAAATAACTGTTGAGTCTGTCTAAACTCCTTAGTTTTGCTCAAATAGTAACGTAACTGCCTGTGGATATCCAAAGAATGCAAGACTTTTTCCCCCTTATTTTGGGGATCAGCATAAAAAGTAGGCAAATGAATAGACTGGTTCAAGGCCACATTAGAAATCACTTTAGGCATAAAAGTAGGGTTAGTACGCAAAGAAACTCTATCCTTATGGAATATCAGAAAGGGTTCAACTGCCATGAGTGCCTGCAATTCAGATACCCTCCTAGCAGAAGTAATGGCCAACAAAAAAGCAGTCTTCCAAGACAAAAACTTCAACTCGGACGTAGCTGCAGGCTCAAAAGGAGGTAAAGTAAGCTTCTCCAACACAAAATTGAGATCCCAGGAAGGAGTAGGAGCTCTACGTGGGGGTCTTATATTTTTCGCCCCTCTAAGAAATTGCTTGAACAAAGGGTGAGAAAATAAAGGAAGGTCACAATCATAGTGAGCAGAAATGGCTGCAGCATGAACCTTCACAGAAGAGAATGACAAACCCTTGTCCAGTAATTCAGTAAGATACTGTAGTGCAAAACTCAAATTAGGTACTGAAACATCAAAGCCCTTTGCTGTGCTCCAAAGAAAAAATCTCTTCCATTTATCAGCATAAACTTTTCGAGTACTAGGCCGCCTGGCTTCCAAAATGACATTTAAAACCTGTTGAGGAAGCTGAGACCCCACTGGCTCTAATACAGAATCGCCAGGCTGTTAGATGCAGGGACTGCACCTGACATTGAGAAAATGATTGTTTGACTGGGATAACAAATGAGGAATCTGTGGCAAAGGCCAAGGAGGCTCCTGAATTAAACTCCTCAGCAGAGGATACCAATGCTGACGTGGCCAATCTGGTGCTATTAGAATCATGCAAGGCTTGTCCCGCCTGACTTTCAAGAGTACCTTGGGAAGAAGAGGCAGAGGGGGGTAAGCATAGACGTGAAGGTTGTTCCAACTGAAAGATAGAGCATCCACTTTCCAAGCATTTGGGTGGAACATCTTTGTGCAAAATTTTGGCAGTTGAAAATTCAGTGGAGAAGCGAACAGATCTATGTCTGGAGTTCCCCAAGCCACGGTCAATTGTTTGAATACCTGAGGATCCAGTTTCCACTCGTGGGGATCTACAATTTCCCTGCTCAATACATCTGCTAGGGAGTTCTGTGCTCCTGGCAGAAACCGTGCTTGAAGACTGATTTGCAAACTCAGAGCAGTCTCCCACAAAATCATTGCTTGTCTGCACAGAGGATAGGAATGGGTTCCCCCCCTGCTTGTTGATGTACCACATGACTGTTGTGTTGTCTGTCTGAATCAACACCTGTCCCGGCTGAAGTAGGTCCTTGAAGGCCATCAAAGCAAATTGGACTGCTAACATTTCCTTCATGTTGATATGCAAATGTAGTAGTTTGGGAGGCCACATGTCTTGTATCCATTTCCCATTGAAGTGTGCTCCCCAAGCCAAGTCCGAGGCATCCGTCGTTAGTACCTGACTCGCCTCTGGTCGGGCCACAGAGAGTCCCTTGTTTAGGTGACATTCCTGAGCCCACCACAAGAATTCCTTCTGGATGCATGGTATAATCTGAATGACAGTGTCCAAATCGTGGCAGTGTTGAGTCCACACACTTTTGAGATACCACTGTAGCTTCCTCATATGCAGTTTGGCATTGGGAAGTACTAGAATGCAAGATGCCATGAACCCCAAGGCTTGAAGGACTGTCCTTGCAGTCAGCCTGGACATTACTGATAACTGCTGGAAGTATAGATGAAGAGTTCTTTGTTTGTCCGGGGTCAGAAATGCCATCTGAGAAGCTGTATTCAGTCTCACACCCAGAAAGCACATGTCCTGAGAGGGCACTAGACTGGACTTTATTTTGTTCACAGAATACCCTAGGCACCTTAAAACTGCCATTACATACTGTAGATGTTGAAGCAACTTGTCTTTGTCTTGAGCAAGAATCAGGCAATCGTCCAGATAAGGATAAATTTGTATTCCTCTCTGTCTGAAGAAAGCAATTACAGGAGCCAGGACTTTTGTGAATACCCTGGGCGCAGTAGATAAACCAAAGGGCAATGCAGAGAACTGATAATGAGAAGTACCAGCCCGAAATCTCAAGAATCTCCTGCAGCTGGGCCTGATAGGGATGTGAAGATAGGCCTCTTTGAGATCCAGGGTTACCATCCAATGATCTTTGCCTAGCATAGGCAGAAGTTGTTGCAATGTTAACATCTTGAACTTTGGAATGTCTAGGTAGGTATTGAGAATGGACAAATCCAGAATCGGCCTCCAAGTGCTTCCTTTCTTTGGCACTAGGAATAGACGGGAATAAAATCCTAGGCCTACTTCTGACGGAGGGACCACCTGAATTGCCCCCATCTGCAAAAGCAAAGAAATTTGTTCCTGAGCCTCCAGCCTTTGCTGTGGAGGCACATCCGGCATGCCTTGGAAAGGAGGAAAAGTGTGAAAATAAAACTTGTAACCTCGATTTATTATATCCAACACCCATTTGTCCTGGGTGACCAAATGCCAGTTTTGTTTGAAAAGTCCCAACTTTCCTCCTAGAGGAGCTGCCAGTAAAGAAGGGTCTGGCAGCTGAAGATACAGGTCATTGGGTCTGTTTACGAAAGGGCTGACCCCTACCCTCACCAGAAGACTGTGCAGGAGAACTCCAAGTCCTAGGTTTGAAAGAACCCTGAGCGTGAGCCCTGCCTCTACCACGTCTAGACCTGCCCTTAGACGGATAGTCCGAAGAAGGATAAGACCATCCTCTAGCAGGCCAATTCCTACTAAACTTAGGGGGCTGCACCTGCAGAAAACCCTTGACCGTCTGCATAGACTTAGCCTTATCTTCCATCTTTTTCAAAACTGATTCCACAGGAGGACCAAAAAGTACTTCAGATTGAAGAGGCGCATCCAAAATCCGAGCTTTAACACGCTCTGACAAATTTTGATCTTTAAGCCAGGCGTGTCTATGAATAACAGAACCTGTAGCCGCCACCCTGGAAGAAGCCTGAAGAGCATCGAAACCACACTGCAAAGAATGTTTGCCAACCTGATCTGATGCATGAACCAACTCCTGGAGCTACTTACACTCTATACCCTCAGATAAAGCATCCACCTTAGATTTCAATTGTCCTAACAAAAAATTCTGATACTTCAGCATATGAAATTGGCAATTCAAAGCCCTCATAGCTAACGTAGAGGAGGTGTACACTTTTTCCCCCACCTATCTAACGCTCTGGAATCTTTATCCAAAGGAACTGGATTCTTAGCCACAGAAGCCCTAACACCCTTCGGACCTTGAATAATAGTTTCCGGATCAGCTCTAGGGCTCCTGTACAAATACTTATGAGCTTCTGGAACTCTGTAATACCTGTCTGGCTTAACAGGGGCAGGAGGCAAAGAATCAGGATTAAGGGAAGATTCAGAAAAAACATCCTGAACAACGTCTAAGACAGGAGGAATAGCCAAGGGCCTATGCTGAGGCAAAAACAAAAATTCCCTAAGCCTTTTCCGAGAATCTGAAAAATCCTGACCTTCCCACTGGAAATGTTCCCTCATGGAATGTAAGGTCTCAGAAAAAAAATCCTCTGGAGGGGAAGCAGAAGGACAGGAGTCCTCTGCATCAGAATCTGAATAGGAAGGGAAATCCTGAATTTCTTCAGCTGAGGAATCAGAGTAGTCTGAAGAATGATCCTTTCCCTCTATATCTGCCTCCACCCTAGGCCTCTTCTCTGGGGGGGGGGGGCATAGAACCCCTGATCAAAGTAATCAAGTCCTCTGCCATTTTCAACATATGCTTTTTAGGAACAGGGGCTGGAGAGCTAGAAGTATGACCAGGGCCAACAAGACCAGGTTTGGCCTTAGCATGGCCTTTAGCCACTGAAGAAGGCGGCCTAATAACCTTTTGTAAGGATGGAACCACAGACACCTGAGAAGCACCCTCAGCCTGGCCTACCTCCTGAGAGGCCAACTCCTGCAAAAGTAAAGGTTCCCCCTGGGATTCAGCCGAACCCTCTGCAGGATCCACAGATTCAACCGGAGGCTCTGTAGAACCGGCGTCCGCAACGGATGACTCATCCGGTTTAGACCTTAAAGATTTGTCTTTACGCTTTTTAGCGGTAGCGGGCGTCGGAGGATCCGACGGCATGTTATAGTTACACCGCTTACCGAAAACAAGCCTGGCACAATCTAATCTCCGTTTAATGGTGCGCTTATTAAATCTAGCACAAAAGCGACACCCGACTACGTCGTGCTCAGGACCTAAGCAAGGAATACAGAAAGAATGATAATCCCTATGAGGTATCTGTTTCCCACAAGAAATGCAATTATTAACTTTTTCTGACATCCGGATAACTGAGGCAAGAAAAGACAAAAATTTCCCCAACGGGGTACTTAGCCCAACTTGGTCTTCGGTCTGAAACTCGATAAATGAAAATTTCAGAACGCTGAACGGCACTTGCAAACGCTGCTTCTGCTTCGGACCACGCGGCAAGAAAGACTGGGGATATGGCGGCGGTCATGCGCTTTAGTACTACTACGTACTGACGTCAGCTCTGAGCGACAATGACCGACGCCAGACTAGCTCTTTGGTATTCGGGCCGACCGAGGACAGCGGACTACCCACAGGCTATGACTGCAGCAATGTGAGACGAAGAACATCCATTGTTTTGCTGGAAAAATCCTCATGTGTAGTTGTGCTGTAGGAATCAACATTATGGTGGCAGCCATTGAACCTAATGCTTTGAGAACCAATTCTGCAGGTGGTGAAGGGATAGCTTATGTCATCTCAAAGAGAGAATTATGTTTGAAGGTAAGAGGGCTAGGCAATTGACTGTGAAAAAGTTGCATTCCTATAAAATCCATCATTTGAAACGGTTGTAGTTGAGACTTCTTGGGATTTATTGCGATTCCTAGTGTATCTGCTAGATGAAGCAAATAATCCCTGGCTTGAAGGAGTAGATGCCCAGTTGGTGCGGTCAGGAGTCAGTCATCTAGGTAAGGAAACACTATCCGAGCAGTCGCAGGTGAGCTGCCACTACTGCCATGCATTTGGTGAACACCCTGGGGGCTGTGTTGAGGGCAAAGGGCAGAGCTCTGAATTGATAATGACTGGCTCATTGCCAGAAGCACAGAAAGCTCAAGAGTGTAAATTGATGTGGGAGTATGCATCCTGAAGATCTATTGAGTGCATCCAGTCATCCTTTTGAAGGAGAGGTAGAATGGACTGTACCATGACCATTTGGAATTTCAAGTTCTTTACGGACTTGTTTAGAAAGATTCGATCCAGGATTGGTCTCGGGTCCCTTGTCTTTTCTAGCACTGAAAAGAATCTTGAGTAAATTTCCAGATCCTGTTTGGTTTGGTGGGATATTCATGATGACTTTTCTCCAGCAGCTTTGTGATTTCTTGTACTACTAAGTCTCTCTGATTGGGTGGAACATCTGGGACATTTTTCTTTGGAATGAAAGCTCTGACAAAAGGAATATAATATCCTCTGGATATGATCATTTCCACCCAATGGTAGTTTGTAATGGCTAGCCAGGCATTTAGGTGCAAGGAAAAGCACTGCCTGACTGCCTCCAGAGAGGGACAGTCTGGCAACTGTTCAGGAGCACTGAAAGGGTGTGTCCGAGAAGGAATCTCGAGATCCTTGGTTCTGTGGACTTCCTCTGCCATGTGGACAGCATCTACCAAATTGGTTATTTCCCCCTCTACCTCAAGGGGAAAGCTCTCCCTGTAAAACCAGGAAAGGACCTTGCAATTTCTTGAACTACAGTTTATTACCTCCATGTTTGGTCCTGGAAAATGGTCTTTGTGAGGTAGAAAATTTGATTCAGACTGCAGACAAGGTTTTCCCATCTTTTTCACATCGAAGAGGGTGTCTTTTATGACTGGTCCAAAGTGTGATGATCCATCAAAAGCAGCACTGATGAAGAACACCTTGAAAGGTTCTGCAAAGTCACAAAGTTGCATCCAGGCATGTCTCCTTATAGCAACGCCTGAACCAGTGGTCCTTGAGGAACAATCAGCAGTGGGAAAGATTAACCTCATGGATGTGTTAGAGATGGACTGTAGGGTGGTCATTCTTGAGGAAAAGGTTTTCTGTTCCTCTTGAGACATGGACCCCGGGGCAGTGTTGGAGATTTCCTTTATTAAGTCCCTCTGCAACCTGGTAAAGTGGGCCTAATAATTCAGCAATCGCTGTGTGAAGGTTGCTGATGCATAAACCTGCTTCCCAAATCTGTCCAATGACTTAGACTCCTTGTTAGGGGGATGAACAGTGGAACTCTGTTCAGCTAGTTCCATCTTTGTGTCTGCTTATCAGTAGTGGCACGGAATTTTGTTAGCTCTTTTTGGTATGGGCTCCATAGTGTTCAGCTCCTTCCAAGCAGGAGACAAGGTCTGCAAGGTCATCTGCAGGAGGGGTCACCCAAGGTGTAGATGGGCCAGACCTGAAGGCTTCCAAGAACACAGACTCCTCTGAGGAAGGTCTTTGGGTAGACCAACCACCTCTTTGGCATAGGATTTCAACAACATCTCCAAAAGGAGACATCAGGTGGAGATCTCTTGGGGACCCTTCCCCTTCATCAAAGTCCATGTCTTCTGTTAAAGATTCCTGAGTGAATCAAGGTGCCTGTTCCTACACAGTCTCTTTTGAGGCTCAGGCATAGAAGTCAGGATAAGAGGGGTAGGACCAAAGGGAGGTAGAGTCGAAGTAATTCTCTTTTGGAAGAGCACCCTCTCCACCACTTCGAATGCAGAAGGACCTGGAGACATCCCAGGCAGTCCCTCCAGAGTCATAGCTCTTGGAGCAGATAGCCCAGGGTCCTCACGGATCCCATGCCCTGAAGGAGGAGTTGGAGCCAAGCTGTTCAGTGCCGAGGTTTTGAGGGAAAGCGACAGCTCCTAACACTTTGACACTGAGGACATTTCATCGAACCCAACAACGCTTTGGATCTGAGATCCGTCATGCTCCAACTGGGTCATAGTTGACTGCATCAAAGGCGTCATCGCAGCAGAGGAATGAAAAGTGGCCAGATCAGATGTATCGATTCTGGTAACCTCTGGTCTGAGGGCTCCAAAGCAGGAGGTCTGATTCGAGAAGGAGTTACTAAAGATACAAAGGCAAGATGGTAGCTCACTGATCCAGTGAGGGACGCAGCAGGCAAAACCCTCATCTGTATCTGCATCCTGAGGAATCTACTCATCATCCTATCCACCTCCGCTACAGAAGGACTCCGGGAATATCTAACAAAGGATGAGGTGGAGTGAGGTCTGGAAGATTTCTGAGGGGTTTCCTGGAGACAGGGAGACCTTAAGGTTGGAGACGCAACTTCCAAGAGAGAACTGAAAATCTGGTGTCATGGAGGAGTTAGCAATGCCTATGCTGGATCCAAAATATTTGGATCTGACAATTTCAAAGTCTTGGCAGGTGACTCAGTAGTAGCCCTTTTTGGAGACAAGGCAGGAGAGCATTTTCTATGCTCCCTGGGCTCCTTCTGCTTCTTATCAGGGGTCTGAGCAGCTGATTCCTTGGGAGATCCAGCTGTAGAGGAAGAAGTCTGAGGAAGAAGACCCTTAAAGGCTAGTTTGTTGCGACAATCGCTAATGGCTCAGGCACTGAAACCCGCGCAAATGTCGCAGTCTATGTCCAAATGGAAGGGACCAAAACAGTACACACACTTCCTGTGGGCATCAGACTGTGGGATCTTGTGCCCACAGGAAATGCATTTTCTGGACCCAGCTGGTTTGTCATAATTTTCAGTCATGAAGAAAAGAACTACAAATATCACCTAAATAAAATACTTTTTTTTTTTATAGTGACAGATGAAAAGAAAGGAAAGAACTACCAATAACAGTGGGGAAGAGTTATACCAGGTGGTACAAAAGTTTGATAGGTAACGAAGAAACCCGAAAATAAAAAAAGCAAAATGATTTAGAGGGTAAGGAAGGGTAATACCAATATAGAAGAACAAGAAAACTTAAGATTTAGTCTTTAAATACACTCATGACCCACAAGGAGCTATAAAAGAGAAGGACATCCCGACTTGCTTGAAATGCAGCAAGATCTGAGGTAATCTAGAGGACAGGGTCATTATGGGTAAAGGAGAGATACTAAAGCAACAGAAATGGCCAAGTTGGATCAGAGGTTCAGATCCAAAACCACAGGCTGAGGAACGAATGAAAATTACATCAGATCATGCTATGTCACTGTATACTATGAGGTGCTGATGTTGTCTATGTAGAACCACCTGTGAGTACTAGATATTTAGGAGCAGTAGTTCTGTAGAAAGCCATCCAAGAAACTAAGCTAATTGGAGTACAAGTTCTTCTATATACATCCTAGGTCTGTAAGCAGAACAGCCCCGATGTCTGCTATTGCCTTTTTTTAATTTCTCTTTGCACGTGCCAACCAACATATATTTTACTCTCTACGTCTGCACTGTTTTCATTAAGTAACACTTACTTTTAAGCTATTGTGGCTGATACTTATAATATTAATGCACTGTTGTTACTTCAGACCAAGTCAGCAATTAATTACACTGTTGGTTAACAAGCCACTTGCCACAGATCTCCCATGAGACTGCTTAGGCCCACTACCACTGAAAGAGATATTTCCTGGTACATTTCATATTTTGCTAGATTTCAGGACAACTTGTGAGAAGAAGTCTCTATTTTTCTTCAGAGTGGTGGCAGTAATATCAGGTCAAGAAGAAAGCTGTGGGGATTTGGAGAATTTTTGTCAGCCTTCCACGGGAATTGTGAGTGCATGTGCATAAATAATACTTTGAAAGGCAGCTACCACAGATAAATTGAAACTGGAAGGCAATGGTTCACAGAGAGAGCCCTAAGAGACTCACCTCTGTAAGTGGCCTGTGTGTAGACCAATCTGAGTGTGGGAGCTGTAAACCCATCTCAAGGATAGCAATGCACATTCCCTTTAGGCTCCTGAAGCCAGGTCGTACTTTGTAAACAAGCTATTGAAACAGACTTGTATACACTTTCTTGCTATTACTTCACCCTTTGGGAACAGTGGTACCATTCATCCCCCACATTTGGTGGCACTGGTGCCAAACTCATCCTTCACATTTGGTTGGCAGTGGTGGGATTCAAACTCCATCGGTGCTAGTCAAGCACCACAGGTCCATCATTATTCACTCCTTCCCTCCTCACAGTACAAAAGCAATCCTTGATGCATTTATTCTACGTGAGGTGAGACACGACTGTAAAAACCATCAATCAGGCAGACATCAGGGCTCTTCTGCTTACAGACCTACTCCCTTCCCTCTGTTGGCTTATATTAGCACCCAAGATCAATATGGAAGACACTGCTATGTCCTCCTCCAACACACATGATGCAGTGGGTTACTATCTCAGGTTTGGTGGGACCAGGCTATCATCCATGGTCTGTGGCCATAAACCCTGCCTGTAAGACTCCTCCTGTATGTTTTAACTGGCAAACCAGAACCACCACTCCCTCACCCAGAATTAGCAAGTTGACATCAGTTACTCACCCTCATACTCTTTCACACGGCTTTTTCAACACACACCAGCTGCTAGTTAAGCTTGGGCCATCTGAGGCACAGTCAGCACTTTATCCCTTTGTGCCACATATCCAAGCTCTACAGACGCAGTCTTTGCTTCTACACTGTAAACTTGTTTTATTGTGCCTAGCTTCTCACAAGCCACACAACTCATAATATTGGTAATAAACTTTGTCAAGTGCTACTTTTTGAAAGAAAGCCAAACCTGTCCAACATGCTTCACATTGCTCCAAGGCATGTATGTCAGAAACGGAAAGAAATAAAGATGCTTTTTCCAAAGTAGAAATGTGCCATATTATACCATCTTTTTAAAAGTTGTATTCTCCTGCACAGACATCTATATAAAAGAAAAAGTCTTAGGTACACAAAATATACAACAGTGTATAAAAAAACACATCTGAACAACCTGCAACTGCTATATAATCTAATGGTGAGGCAAAGTATTAAAAATATATATGACATACTTTGTCCACAGAAATTAGTAGCATAAGACTGAATAACATGGATAGATATGTGTACACTTATTGAAACAAAGTAGTGGATTCTCTTAACAGCTCCATCCAGCCTCCTCCTGCAGAAGCGATCATAACAGTGATGAACCCCACACCCCCGACCACTCAATCCCTATTATCTGGTGGAGATCAGCAACCAGATCCTCACAAGCATCTAGCTGACAAAACAGAACCCTGTATCATCCAAGCCCATGATTCTCAGAGCAATGAAGAAGGGACATCACTATCAGTCTCACTCACTCACCCAAACCATCTAGTTATCAGAAGATGTCTGCTGTTCCGAAGGTTGCTGGACAGATAGCACTGTACGATCAAAGAACCAAACTCCTCAGTTACCAATGGACCAGCAAGGAAGAATAAAAAGGTAGCTCTCTGACATCTACTATGACTAGATGTACTGCCAAGAAAAAGACGCTCAATTCATGAGGTGATGCATCACACTTCCATTGTCAATACTTCCCTCATCTCACTGTTAATCTCTACAAAGCGTTGCGAAAAGGAAGCATGAGTGATGTGCACCAAAGCCCTGACTATGTGCATCAAAATAAGGTAGTGCTATTCAGTCACATTTAATCTAATGGGGCTCATTAACAATATAAAATATGATACCTCTAAACAGCTGCGTGCTCATAAAGATGCAGTGTGAACTTTACTAGTGATAGAGAGTGTTACTTGCAGACTAATCAAACTAAAATATGTAGAACTATACATTCACTTATAACTTACACTATTATAAGCAGCTATGGTGTTTAGCCGAATTTAGCCTACAACTGTATTACTGTTGGAGTGGTGTTACTTTGTAAATTACAGCTGTGTAGTATTAATTAATACCTCCACATATCCCAAGATATCTTTGTAAGACTGAGCAAAGTATGCACGTGTTCAGAATGCACTATGATACAGCAATCATTTAAATTTGTAAACATATGAAGCCACTACATTTTAGGAGTGCATATGTCACTTAACCTGTCTCTCCCATACCTTTGCTGTGTAAATCATACATTGTTAATCTGTATGGCATAGCTGTACATTCCTGTCCTGTCTGACATCAATCAGCAGTACAGCACACATTAAATAAAACAATGCTCTCACTCTGGCTCACAGGTAATGGCAGCGGCACAACTTCAGCAAGGTAATGTTATAGCAGCCAAAACTGAAGTACTTAGAGGTTTTTGGCCTTTCTGGGATGAGGGTCACACTTTAAAGATGATGATTAGAAAACTACAGTAGTTTGCTGCATTCATTTATAACATGAACCACCACATGTACATTTTACTACAATACAGTTCTGGCAAATTCAAGTACTTACATGTTTTAGTTACTGTTCTACTGCATATGGAAATGTAATACTGTTAATTACATAAATCATTATTTATTACAATACTCTGTTTTCTGTTTCTTCAAGTCTGTGCTTCTGTATATTGGATCTAGGGGTCCAGATAAAGGCTGAAAAGGGTCTGGTGACAAGACCACTTAACTGATTATTAAATTGAAATAAAATAAATAAGGGAATATCTGCAGGACAGTCTATAAGAAGAATCTCTGCCATCTTGTGAATGCAGTTGGTGATCACAGCTGCACAATGCAGACTTGCTGTCACTTGTCACAAATATTCATGACCACACAGGATGATGACCCATGGATACTGAGGCCACAAAGCAAGCAATAGGGTTGTGATTCCCCCACCAAAACCATGAGTGGACACAATTTCTTGTGCGGCTATGACAAACTGCTGGATATCTGGAGGTGATACTGTCACTGGTGCTCTATCACACACACACACACACACACGCACACACACACACACTTTAATGTCCATATGTTGTCACACGTGTGCCTATGCATGAGACTCTCAACATAACACGTATGAATTATCTACCAAGAAAAGATACACCTGCAGTGCCATCCAATGACAGCAGTCCACAAATGCTTGCATGCAACTCAACAAAGGCACTGTGTCAGTGCATAGGGTATGGATTAGTATGTACCAATGACATCAATGTCTTGCATGTTTTGTAGGGCTGTCTGGGGTCATGCAACAAATAAGCAATCCAGCAGGTGCTGCAATACGTGCAATGCAAATTTATTGCATACATACATGTATTTCAATACCTTCCACATAGCAGCTACATCAGGATGCAGACGGACCAGCTCACATTACAACCATTACATTAATGACTACTGGGATGCCAACACTGACAAAAACAGGCAGTTGAATATGCCCAGTCATCAGTAAAGACATCATGTGATGCTACAGCCAACACTCAAGGCATAGCACTGGACAGAGGACACTTTTCATCCAGACACATTGGTACTCTTGACTGCTGACCACATAACACCTAGACATTCTAGCATACGCGGCAAGACAAAGACCTACAGGAGAGAGATTAAGGAAGTCTCTCCAGTGAAAAGCAACATGGGGAGTGGTAGTCACCACAGCCTGCCTGTCAGGAAAAGGCCTGATAGCTGTACAAAAGCCAGTAGCAGGTGAAGAGCTGAAGGAGCTCTTCCAGGTTACCTTCATCACTACACCGGACAGTAGTGAAAGCTAGACAATGTCCAACTACAAATGCTTCATCTCAGACAAATACACATGCTATCAGTCCACAAAGGTGGTAGATGACACTATTCATGACTTGGAATGCAGACAGCATGCCTAACACAGGCAAGGCACATACGTGTATGTGACCAAGGCTATGGGTACACAGTTGCTAACAGTTTCAGCTAGCAGTAGTACCTCTTGTACACTGCATTCGGTAGCATCACATATTGTTTGTATCATGCAGCTCTGTAGCACATCACCTGGCAGCAGTACATATTCAGACAGAATCAGCAGTACATATTCGGGCACAATCAGTCTGCAACACATATCCCTGCTGTACCTGCCAGTGCAAGTCCATCTGCCCCAGTAGTTAAAATGGATGCTGTACAAGTACTCATGGTTTAGAGCTGAATCCTGCTGCTCCTTGTGTCACTTTGAGGTCATGCTGCAGATGTTCTTATCACATGATGCAACTAATATGCCAGTGTAATCGCATACACCTTGGTTCTACCTGCATGCGTATGTACTGTCATCCTTTGTGACATGATGCGGGTACACATTACTACCAAGCCAACTTATATAAATTTTTGACATTTATAAAACATGTGATGTCTGAGACAACAGATTATCTGGACCTGCATGTCAGCCTGTCATGGGTTGCTGCTGCCATGGCAGCTATATCAGTGTGGACATCATATTTCTCTGTGCACTTATTTACATCTATGGTGTGTTATGGCGAACCGTTTTGTGCCAGATATTGCCTTATTGCTCACGTACAGGTATACTGTGAATGCCTGCTTCTTTCTTATTATAGTGTTTTCCTCTGGTACGTCAGTGTAGTCCTGATCTTTACACAATGGCAGGTCACATTCAGGTGTCCAAGGTAATAAGCTTCCTATGTCCCAGACAGGAAAGCCACTGTGCTTGATTAGCATGTTGTGCAAAACTCCATACATAATGGTCATCTGGGATGTTGTCTCAGGAGTATCCTGAGAGCACCTCTGGATGGTCTACATATTTCAGCAAGCCAAACATACACTCAGTCACATTCCTGCTCAATCCATAAGCTGTGCTCTTGGCTATTTCTGCAGGAAAAGTGTATAGTCATCCCCTTTGGCAAAAACAAAGTGCCCACAAATTACCACATAGGTGGTAATCCATTAAGTACAGAAGTAGTAATTAGGGACCTGGGGACCCAAGTTGATAGCAATCTCTCATTTGACAACCACGTGGCCAAAGTGGTTAGAAAAACATTTTATATAGCCCACCTAATCATGAAGGGATTCACATCTAGATCAGGGGAGGTCATCGTGCCTCTTTACTCATCCCTCATCAGGCCCATAATTGAGTACAATGCCCCTTTTGGGATGTACCTTACCAGACACCTGCAGCAACTGGAAAGACCCCAAAAGTACCTCACCAAGAGGATCAAAGGGCTCAAACAGATGCCATATGCTGCCCGGTTAAAGAAACTCCAGCTCTACTCAGTGGCATATGGCCTGCTCAGAGGCGATCTGTGCCTGACGTATAAAGCCATGTCCAACCCGGAATTAATGGACATGCTGCACCTCAGAAAATCCAAATCCCAGCGAGCTACGTGCTCGAGAGACATGAACCTCAGCACTGAAATAAATAGGACATGCTGGAGGGACAGATTCATAACCCAGAGGCTCCCTTCACTCTGGAGTAAAATCCCAGTCCAGGTTAGGCAGAGTCCCTCATTGACTCTCTTCAAGAGGAATCTTGACGAGTGGATGGGAGATCGTAGGTTTACCCCGGGTATCACTTCTGTGTCACTGTTAGACAGAGGCACAGTATACTAACCTCGAAAAAGGGCATAGCAAAATAAATTTAAAATGGGTGGCGAAAGCCAAACACATTCTGGCTAGGCTTATAAATGCCCTAGGGCAGATAGCCTAGTATGAACCTATGAACCTATGATGGTGAACAGATATCAGCAGCCAGGGCTCCAGTGAGTTGTCGGATCACATGAACTCAGAACTGTGAATAAAAACATCCTTTATTATTAACAATACAACGGACAAAATGTACTTCGGCTTAACTATCTTGTACAGTTACAAAACATAACAAAAAAGGAGCTTAAGAGTGCTTGAAAAAAGAAAAACTACCATCGAAAATAGAAGATCTCCGCCACAATTTCAAGATTTTTTGTCATTATTAAGAGAAGTGCCTGTCAAGGAGTCTACAATCAAGAAAAAAAGAATATTCTCAAGGCCACTTATAAAAGATGACTCAAAATTTAAGTGACTTATCAATAATTCAACATCTCCTGATCCCATTAACGAAGTTATCAATTACTCTTGATTTCTCATTTTAAGATATATATATATATATATATATATATATATATAAAATTTGCTTGTCTTGATTGTCTTCTTATATTTTGTTCCATATTTTTGAAAGTTAAATATTTCATAAAAAAATTATAAATATAAAAAATGGAGCTCATATCACTGAGGAAATAGCATCACAAGCTAAAACCAATCAACTGCTTGGGAAAAAATCGAAATGCATTTGTAAAAACTACTGCTCATAAAATGAAAAAATATATATATATATATATATATATATATATATACACATGCTCATTTAAATACTTTGTATATTTAAATCAGTATTAACAGCAATAATACCATGTGGTTATTTAGTACCCAGGCAAAATCTTAGCCACATTTGTTTTTCTGTGAAGTGCAAGATACATCATAATATACATTACAGGAATGAAAAATAAGAACATGTCAAAAACCCAAACTCCTGAATACACTCAGACATAAAATGCTGAGTCACTCACATAGAATAATCAAAGGCCTCTCAAATGCTTCTGGAATCTAATTCTAAGTTGTTTAGATGCGTGACCAACATTTACTACAAAGATACTTAAGGGCATATACCATGGCTATAGTAAAACAACTTTACTTAGATTGTAAAATAATGCCCACTACTGCTGTGTGTGAAACCCTGTTCCCTAGAAGGACACACAGAACACCTCTTGCACCAGGATAACTCCTTATAAAAAGATAGCTATTCAGGCTCAAACTATTCCTGTAAGCCACCTTTGGATAAAAAAAAAAAAAACAAAAATATTCTCTAACACACAGATATTCAGAAGAATAAACCAGCTTTAAAAATTCAAATTAATCTCTCCAGAAACAGGAATACTTTATGAGACTAACAAAATGTCCTCAAAAGTAGAACCAGAGACTCTGACAATTTCTTTCATGCAGACATATTCAAGTCATTCAAAACTCTACCAAAAGAGCACTCCAGTACAGCGGCCATAAGATCCCTACTCTATAGCTTGTGAAAACACCATGTCACCAGTGGCAGCTGGTGACTTCAAATCAAAGGGGGTCTGCAGAAGACAGCTGAATGGATGCGGTCAGCTAGAAAAGGATGTAGCCAACTAGAAAGGGATGAAGTTATGTTACAGGAATACTCATTAGCTCGCTATTTATTTTACATTCATCTTAAAATACAGACAAAAAAGTATTACAGTTTTGCAAAGATATAATTACAACAGTAAACAGGGCAATTTGCTTAATTCACACCCAGCCCCAATTCCCAGTGCCTACCCCACCCACCGTATCTGATTTGATCTTGTGAGGTCAAAAACAACAAAAAAGACAATACTGTCATTAAGGTAAGTATTCTTTTTTTTTTCACATAAACAACACTCAGTTCAGAGCTTATGGTTGACCTTACTTCACTCAAATGCGCATTAGTCTTGCAAAGCAAGCTAGAACTGCAGTCATTCCATTTGCAAATAAGCATTGCCCCATCCCAACTGCCTACCCAGAGAATCTGCTTTGAGCCTACAAGGCTTAAAATAATGAAAATAAAAGACCACGGTTATATTACTGTATTTCTTTCACATCACATAGCCAAGAACTAGCATGTGATCTTACTTCAGTTCACCCATACACACTTTATTCATGCAAAAGTAGAGTTTGTTTCAACAACAAAACATTGATAAGCCATCCTAATTTACCTTGAATAACCCTGCAAAAAATACTAGGTTAAAAAAATACTAGGTTAAAAAAAACAATGTCATCCACAAACGTCTCTCCAGAACACACTGCATACCTAGTATCTCTGACTCATGTCAGGATATTATATTAAAAAAAAAAGAAAGTCATCAACAGCCCCAAAAGGCAGTGATCACTAGTATCTGGCTGACCCTCCCAGAGTATGATGTTAAAGAAAGAAAATCATCAACAGTCCCCAAAACACAATGCCTCCAGTGTTAAAAACTCTGTGTGCATACTGTTTTATGCTTTACTCATACAGTGATTACAGATATTTGGATTTAATTTACAACGTTTATTTCAAATTTTATAGCATAAACACTGATAGACATTTGTTAAACAAAGCAATATAGTCTTACAGAGAAACAGACTTGGCATTAAAACTTCTCTGCCTTTGAAACTCACTCACTAAAACAGCAATGAAACCTACATTCAAAGAAAATGCATTTGGCACCTTGCACACATTTAGGACCATGCAAAAGTTCTTTGATTTACCGTCCTAATTTATTCAATTATAAACTATATTAATTAAATTGTATCCCTTGCATAATACAGCAGCACTTGTTAGACCACATTTTAATTTTATAGTTTTGAACATTTTTCCAGTAAACAATACAGCAAAACATATGAACCACTAATAATAAAGCTGCCCAATTCAGGACATTTCAACCATAGAAGGCCATTCAAAGTTCTGTCATTACAATCCACCAATATCAGTCAATATGCATAATCTCGGGAGAAGTAAAAGTCATCTGAATAAATCCACATTAAAGAAATCAAAATCTAATGAAGAAGTTGCTGTTAGAAAACAACTTTTTATTTCAGTGTTTTCATCTACAAATTCAATGCCTGCTTCCTTTGAAGAATAAGTTGCATATGTTACATTAAAAAATTTAAGCTGGTACGTTGAAATAGGGAATGGATGGCAAACTGAAACAGGCTCATGGTTAATATGGATCTCTATCCAAAGGAGGACATACTCAGGACTGTAGCACCTTAAAATACATATGTATATGCTGTGGGAGTAAAACCTACAGCCTTCTGCATCAAGACACAAGTATGCTACCTATTGTGCTACTAACACTGGTTTAAAACTCTATACCACAATAGTTAACACATTTGCTAAGCAAAACAGTTGCACATTTTAAGCAGACTTGGCATGAGCAGCAGTAAACTTATCTTCCAACAAAAGAAAATGCAGCGAAAATATCAAACATCCAGAAAAAGGTGTAAATGTTGAATTCTCCAAATGCTGTACACCAACTATACATAAAAATCTAGAAGAGTTCACAAGTATAAAACAAAGCATCATAATATGAATAAACTTACAGCTAAATTAGACATCTTTACAATAAGCTGAAAACCAGCACGTTCTTAATACATAACTGATTCAGTGGGGTAAACACAGGACCAAAATAAGCTTTAACTATCTTTTAAAACTGTTGTACACCGACGGCAAATCACAAAAAAACACTTGTTATATGTGCAGATCTCTTATCAACTTTGCTATCAACAAATATGCTGGATGACAGAAAAAGAAAAACCCAAACTTAAAACTCCTTTGAAGTTGGAGAACCAACTCACAGCTCCTTCTCTTCATGTACTTTGCACTGTTCCTAACAAATAAAATGATATTCATGTTTTCAAGGTGAACCAAAACATAAATACTATGCAAAAAGGGTTTTTGTTAAGAAATGATGTAGAGTGCTGTAAACCAATACTTTGTTAAATGTTCTGATCAAGAAACTAAAACAGTTAAGACACCGACACCAGTTTCAGTGGTAAAATGCTAACAAAGTTTTAGTACCGAAATAAGTGAATGTGGGCAAGCAATGTAAATGTAAGTAGATGTCAAGGGGAATCCATCATTACCTGTCTCTGTATAAACATTAAATAAAACAAAATGAGTATGTTTCAAAACAAAATGAGTATGTTTCAAACCAATCTCAGATGACAACCCAGAAATTAAAGCCAAAACCAATATGAATGCCTACTCCTACTAACTTCCCGTAAAAAATGCGAACATGCAACCTGTTGAATTGATGACAAGCAATTCCAATAGGGTGCAAAAAGCGACAGACTGAGTACTGTTAAATGCAAGAACACAAAATGTTTACTGGGTCTATGTTGGATGATCAAACTTTCAAAAGTTCGACTGTCATATGGTCAACACCATATGATAAAATTTTTGAATGTTCGAACATTTTAACAGAGATCTCTGTACAGCACGTAATGGGAAGATTTCCCTTTTCTGCACTGTAGTGCGATATCGGAGTTGGTATACTTAAAGAGCAGGGGGGTATGTGGGATAAAGGGGTGCTTACCCCGGGGGGGTATGTGGGGTAAAGGGGTGCTTACCCCCTGCTTAAAACGTTCAGGTAGGTTATTTGTGTAGTTTTTTTTTTTTTTAATTAGATTTTCGAACTTTTAAAAGTTCGATCATGTGGTGTCGACCATATGACAGTCGAACTTTTGAAAATTCGATTATCTAATATAGACCCTGTTTAACTGCAGAATGTTTAAGTTAAATTCAACACAAGGCAGACATAAAATCATCCAACTAAAATACGAAACAAACGAAGACAGCAAAACCACTGCATAAAATACTGGCTCTCCATGGCCTTTTATAAACCATAATAAAATATGGTCAGAGAGCAACAAGTCTGACTTCATCCCTCCCATGAATAATCCCTTTGGGCAGTAAGAAAAGGTTATATAGCCGTATGGATGAGGTGCTGGTTGGCCAGTATTACACAACTCAAAACATTTCATGTTAAATTCTACCAGTTGTAATTACAGAGTTTCGTGTTTGCAGCAATTTTAATGCACTTCCCTCAACATATGACCGTGCTCAGAGTCCATGGAATACAAAATAACAGGTTAACATATTCCAGGGGTGCCATATTTCAACAGTTTTGTCCAGAAATGTACACTCACCCATCTCAAAGAGGTTACTCCCAGACGTTCAGTAGCTTAAGATCCCACCTCCAAGGAAGTTTTTTTTTTTAAATAAATCCTAGAATCTACACTGCAGAGAGTCACTTTCTGGAATACTCTGCACCTAGTCAGATGTACAACTCCAAAACAGACTTCTGTGCGGCCATTTAAACCACGGTTTTTCTTTGTCTTTTGTCTACCCTACTATGAATCAGTGCTTCTCTGGAACTTCTGGCTGGAACTACTTCCCCACTTAGCTTTCTTAAATACAGACTAGACCCTTGTTAGTTCAGCTAGAAAACATATCAGCTTTTTAAGCACAACCTTCTAGTTTCATCACCATCAATAAGAACACATTTTAAAATAAGCTACTACTTTCTTGTAGTTAAATTAGTATTTAATTGCAGGGAAATCAAAATGCAGACAAGCTCCTTGTAGGTTATTTTGGGTCCAGGCTCTCCAAAGCAAATTAAATGTTATCCACTGACAAATATTCTATGTAAATTGTGCATCAGATAACCTGTGGGTGGTGTTTGTTTGCTGCCTGGTGTTTGTTTGCTGCCAAAGGCAAGTTCAAAGACCCATATTAAAGAGGTAGTGCATTTTTACCTCAATATTTTACTAATCCCGAAAGTTGAAATGGAGACAACTAAGACATGTTGAACTACTGAATATGGACTGAAAAGGATAAAAAACTGTAAATTCAGAGAAAGAAGAAAGCCTGTACATACTTACTAATGGATATAACTCACATAAGTTAATGTTTTTCTCACTATTAAAAAAATTACAAGTACTTCTGATGGCAACCGCTAAGGAGAGTAAAGCTTTCTCAGGAGTTGGACTACCTCGGCCCATCTGGCGATGCAAGTCCACCCCCTTGGCTGTTCGACTGAATGAACTCCAATTTGCTGCTGACTGTTTCTCGCTCTCTTTTTCCTAGCACACAAAGCGCAAGAACTAATCAGTAGCCATCCACATCATGTATGTGACTGCTGATGTGGGGCAGTCCGATCCTCTTCCACTTCACCACAGTTAAACCACATAGACTTCTGGGCATCTGTACACCGATGCCTTCTTTTCTTAATCTGGACTGGTTTTACAGCAGTGTGGATTTACAAAAACTAGTTTTTTTTTTTTTAAAACCTGGAACTTGCCGAGCACGCATGCGCATGCAGTTCGGGTTCTGGGACTTTAACAGCGAGTCAGTCGGACTTGCAGCTAAGCAGTATTATTTAAATACCAAATATGTTATTTTTTTAAAAAAAGTTAATCTTTTGCTTTCTTTTCACATCTGGGGGGCTGCGGCCCCAGTCCGATGGCACCAGCCGCCCCTACATGCCACCTGAGGAAGAAATCAGACTACTCAGGGCAATCACATTGTGCCCTCACAAATACATTAAGAGGAACCATACCATAAAAAAAAACCCAGCAGGGAATAAAGACAGATTTGACTTTGAAATTAGCATCCGTTAGAAAATCACACACAAAACTGTCAGAAACACATGAAATTATTATTTTTCTTCTAGCCTTAACAGGGAAAAAAAATAACTTTCCTACAAAAAGGATTTTATTTCAATAAATCTCTGCTTACATGACCTGATTAAGTATAAATTTGAATTGTTTAAAACAGATAAAAATTCACAGGAAGCACAAATCTGCCAATAAAAAGTCACTAAATTGTCCTAGATATACACTAAATACCATTAAATGTTGTTACTTGTGACCAATGAAAGTGCCTTTACAAGGCATTTTTTTTTTAGTACTTAAAAGTACTAGCACTGGAACGAGAAGAAATGCTCATCTCATTGCAAAATAAAGCTCTCACTTCTTTTGGTAAATTCCTAAAATCTTTAGTACCTCCCTGATTTCTATTAGGATTGTTTTAACTTGCATAAAATGTATTGCTTCCTTGCTGCATACTACCGTACTTGAAACGCTGATGATTCCTCAGGGGGGCATTCTAACAAACACCACTGCTGGGAATTCATCCAAAGAAACTATTCACCTTTTTCAAGTTTATGATTGCACTGGATTTTTCTTATTTTCAAAGGCAGCACTAGTTGTACATTACCATACTTATTTTAATAACTGCTACAAGGACTGTGAATCTGAAGCCATCTTGTAAACAAACTATATTAACAGAACACAGGTCCTACTGTCTTAAATTCACGGTTCATTTTTGATTTTATGAATTCCAATGAAAATGACCAAGCTGCTTCTTCCTGTCTAGTTTTTGAGGTCAGAGGGAAAGCTGTAAGTGCTTGTCATTTATTCTGAAATCCCCTGACACAATGTTATATGATAAACAGTGCTATAATAATAAAACATTGGTGAAAAGGTTCATCTCTGTTTTCATAATGAACTCCAAGTCACTTAGTAACTCCTCAAATCTCAAAACTACTGCTGTTTGATTGTTCACATTGCCAGCTGTTGCTTCACTATCAAAGACATGCTTTAGTTTAGTGCCTCCACTCTAAGTAAAAGTTCTTCACATAATCAAATGTGTGATTAAAGATACTACACCTTAGTTCAGGTGGGCATGAAATCCTTCCAAGGTTTCTAGTTAAAAAAATGGTGACTCATGCTTTAAGACAAAACTATGAATAAAACTAACCTTATCCTTTTATGGATTAACAACATACACCCTGGTTACAAAACTAAATGGAGCTTATATAATAAGTAAGGGGGCAACTGCTATCTCCTGTAAAGACAGACAGGTCTAGGCAAATGTCGTTGTCATTATTTGTGGTTTTCCACATACACAATTACACAAGTTTTTCTCTCACCTACAAACTTCAGACTTCTTGTGTATAATTTACACAGGTTTACCAGACAAGAATATCAAGCACACTAGCAGGGAATGATTCTGTGATCTTAATGATCTGTCCATCTGTTGCATGTACTTTCTGGAAATTGGCAGAAGGCCACACCTTCAAGAGTGAGAAGAGACTTTCCTGTGACGTGGATGCAAACACTGCCTCCTGGCTTGTGGAGTTGTGCAACCCCATGAACTGTTCCATGGTGTTCAGCTGGTACAGATGGAAACTTTAGGTGACTTCCAGCCTCATGTCATATGGCACTCAGGAACTCGTTCAGATGCAGGTTTGCCTTGTAATGGGCAGATTTTGTCTAGTACAGCATAAGGTCTGCTGCACACAACTTGCACATACCTAGCACCTGATCTTTGTCCAGTTAGTACACATCAACACCCTCCTGGGTCAGACAACTGGTACAAAAGGAGTCTATAGTATTGCCTAACCGAGTGCCTCCATGCTACATTTAATGCAACAGGTAACTCTTTTGCCACCATCACCATAACTGCTTGCAGGTGGTCACTTTCAAAGCTTTACAGAATCCTTTGCAGTTCACACGGTAGTATAATACCCTAACCTTACTGCCCTTCTTCATTTGCATACTTTACCCTAGGTGTTTTTTTAGGAGTCACCAATGCAGGACAAAGTCTTCAATTTCTACTGCATTTGTCCAGGTGTCAATGGTTTTAGAATGGAGTCCCTTCCACACTCCATAACTCTGAACAAGTACCTACAAATGAGATCCTTCTGTGCCACTGAGTGCTGACAGTCAAGGTACTAAGGATTGCTTTTTTCTAAACATGGTTTGTGTGCATACACAAATACACAAACAAGTCACTGTTTTGCTATACATGTAGTTCACCTGAAGACAATTCACTTTGGATTAGCATGTCGAGTCAGCTAAATGAAAAAAGTAAAATACGTGCATGTACATTAGTCATGTTTCAAAATTTAACTGTCAAATTTGACAACTTGAAAATCTGCATTGTGTGTCACGTACTGAACCAGTATAATTCACCACTGATGAATGCAAGACGGTACAACTCTGTGCTTCAATACAAACAAGGTTCTCTAGAAAAACTCTTTTGTACTAAGCAGCCAAATGCAATTTCCTAAATCTAACTGTATAACGGTAAATCAAATGAAAGTCTGCCAACATTAGCATGTGTGATCTTACAGTTAGGCAGAAACTTTTCAATCGTTTATGGATTCTTAAACCAGGAAAAAAAGTTAGTGTTTTCTACTAATTTTCCGTATCTAAGAAACAGCATCATTAGAAATCAAAAGGAAATGCTTTTTTTATTACTATTTTTTAATATCTACAACTTTAGAATTAGATTTGCAGGACTCTGAAATGCTAAAAGGGAAAAATAATTGCCTCCCCAAGCAGGTTAGTGGGAGGCAGGTTAGTGAGAGAAGTCAGTAAAGACAATATCCAAATCATGTTTCCATTTCCAAAGTGGCCAACGTGTAGGATGCAAAACTGGGGACTGATATTTGAATCCCCTCAGCACCTACCACCAATACTGTATGACAGAACCGTTTATTTTTTGTGTTCACTTTTCTCATCCTGTAAGGCTACTTCCTCAGATATTTCACAAAATAAAAGGTTCTGTGCACTGCATTAAAAAGTACAGTTTTGTACCTACCATAAATGTAGATGTTCGAAGATCCACATTGCTGCAGTCCTTACACTTGGGGTAGTCCGCTGTCCTCGGTCGGCCCGAATATCAAAGTATAAGGCTGACGTCGGTCAAGTCGCATTTGACTGACATCAGGACGTCAGGGTACAAATGCGCATGACCGACGTCATATCCTCAGTCTTTTCTTGCCCCAGATGTCAGAAGACCCTAAAAATAAAGGTCAAAACCAAAAGACAGCAAACCACCAACCAACCACCCTTGCACTAACTATATGTACAATATATACAATATATACAATATGTACAACCCAACCCACACAACCACCTCTAACTGCAGAGGGGAAGGAGGGAGGGTACATTGGACTGCAGCAATGTGGATCTTCGAACATCTACATTTATGGTAGGTACAAAACTGTACTATGTTCTTCATCTCACATTGCTGCAGTCCTTACACTTGGGTAGAATCCCAAAGCAGAGGTCCGGGAGGATGGCTAACTACAAGGAAGCAGGAGCTGCCAAAATGCCCTGCAAAACAGCAGTGGCAAAACCAGCCCTGGATTTAGAGTAAAGTGGCAGGTGATAATGCCTAGAGAAAGTATGCACTGAACTCCAAGTAGCTGCCTCCAAAATATCCTTGGTTGCCACTCCCCTTAAAAAAGCTGTTGATGTGGCAGTAGCCCTAGTGGAATGAGGCCTAATCCCAGCTGGAATCTCCTTGCCATGATGGGAATAACAGAAAGCAATGCAAAACCCAATCCACTTAGAAATAGTTTGTTTTGACACAGGCTTGCCCTGAGAACTCAAAGCAAAAGAAACAAATAACTGCTGAGACTGCCTGAACCCTTTAGTTCTGTCCAAATAATAACGCAACTGCCTGTGTACATCTAAAGTGTGCAAAATCTTTTCCCCTTTATTTTGGGGATTTGCATAAAAAGTAGGCAAATGAATAGTCTGGTTTAAAGCCACACTAGAAACCACCTTAGGCATAAAGGAAGGATTAGTACGTAATGATACCCTATCCTTATGGAAAAATCAAGAAAGGCTCCACCGCCATAAGGGCCTGCAATTCAGAAATCCTTCTTGCAGAGGTAATTGCCAACAAAAAAAGCAGTCTTCCATGATAAATATTTCAACTCAGAAGTAGCTGCAGGCTCAAAAGGTTGTAGAGTGAGTTTCTCCAACACAAAATTGAGATCCCAAGCAGGAGTAGGAGCTCTTCGTGGGGGTCTTATATTCTTTGCCCCTCTAAGAAATTGCTTGAACAAAGGATGAGAAAACAATGGTGGGACACAATTATAGTGAGCCGAAATTGCTGCAGCATGAACCTTAATAGAAGAGAAAGACAAACCTTTGTCCAGTAACTCAGTAAGATATTGAAGAGCCACACTCAAATTAGGCTCAGAAACATCAAAATCTTTGCTGCACTCCAAAATAAAAATCTCTTCCATTTATCTGCGTACACTTTCCTTGTACTAGGCCTTCTAGCTTCCAAAATCACATTCAAAACTTGTTGTGGAAGTGGAGACCCTCTATGGTTCAAAACAGAATATGCCAGGCTGTTAGGTGAAGAGAGTGAAGTTTGACATTCAACAAATGGCTGTCCTCCTGTGACAACAGGTGTGGAATCAAAGGCAAAGGCCATGGAGGCTTCCGTACCAGACTTCTCAGTAATGGGTACCAGTGCTGTCGAGGCCAATCTGGAGCTATTAAAATCATCCTTGGCTTGTCCTGTCTGACCTTTAGAAGTACCTTTGGGAGGAGAGGCAGAGGAGGAAAGGCATACACATGAAGATTGCTCCAATTGAAAGAAAGAGCATCCACTTTCCAAGCTGTGGGATGAAACCTTTTTGTGCAAAACTTTGGCAGCTGATGGTTTAGTGGAGAAGCGAACAGATCTATGTCTGGAGTTCCCCATGACACTGTCAATTTCTGAAATACATGAGGATCCAATTTCCACTCGTGGGGATCCATAATTAGTCTGCTCAACACATCTGCTAAGGAGTTCTGTGCTCCTGGCAGAAACCTTGCCTGAAGATTGAGCTGTAAACTGAGAGCAGTCTCCCACAAAATCATTGCTTGCCTGCATAGAGGATAAGAATGTTCCCCTTGCTTGTTGATGTACCACATGACAGTTGTGTTGTCTGTTAGAATCAACACCTGCCCTGGAAAAAGTAAATCCTTGAAAGCTATTAATGCAAACTGGACTGCTAACATCTCCTTCAGGTTGATATGTAGATGTTGTAGTCTGGCAGGCCACTTGTCTTGTATCCACTTTCCATTTAGATGAGCTCCCCAAGCTTTGTCTGAGGCATCTGTCGTTAAAATCTGACTCGCCTCTGGCCGGGTCACAGAGAGTCCCTTGTTTAGGTGACATTCCTGAGCCCACCACAAAAATTCCTTTTGAATGCAAGGTATTATTTGAATGACAGTGTCTAGATCCTGGCAGTGCTGTGTCCATACATTTTTGAGATACCATTGCAGCTTCCTCATATGCAGTTTGGCATTGGGAAGCACCAGAATACAAGATGCTATGAACCCTAAGGCTTGAAGGACTGTCCTTGCAGTCAGCCCGGACTGATGAGATAGCTGATGGAAGTAAAGGGATAGACTCTTTTGTTTGTCCGGGGTTAAAAAGGCCATCTGAGATGCTGTATTCAGTCTCACACCCAGAAAGCACATGTCCTGAGAGGGTACTAGACTGGACTTTATTTCGTTCACAGAATACCCCAGGCATCTTAGCACTGCTATCACATATTCCAAATGATGAAGAAGCTCTTCCCTTCCTTGAGCCAGAATCAGGCAGTCGTCCAAATAAGGATAGATCTGTATTCCTTTTAGCCTGAAGAAAGCTATCACTGGAGCCAGAACTTTGGTGAACACTCTGGGCGCAGTAGATAAGCCAAAGGGCAATGCAGAGAACTGATAGTGAGAAGTCCCAGCTCGAAAACGCAGATACTTCCTGCAGCTTAGTCTGATAGGAACATGAAGGTAAGCCTCCTTCAGATCCAAAGTTACCATCCAATGATCTTTGCCCAGCAGAGGTAAAAGCTGCTGTAACGTCAACATTTTGAACTTGGGAATGTCCAGATAAGTGTTGAGGGTAGATAAATCCAAAATTGGTCTCCACGTGTTCCCCTTTTTTGGTACTAGGAACAGGCGAGAATAAAATCCTAGGCCCACTTCTGGCATAGGGACCGGCTGTATGGCCCCTATTTGGAGTAACAGAGAAACTTGCTTGTGAGCCTCTATTCTTTGTTGAGGAGGAACGTCTGGCATGCCTTTGAAAGGAGGCAAGGTATGGAAATAAAACCTGTAACCGTGGTGTATGATATCCAATACCCATCTGTCTTGAGTAATTAAACTCCAATTTTCTTTGAAAAGTGCCAACCTTCCTCCCAAAGGTGCTGCCAGACGAGAAGGCTCTGGCAGCTGAAAAGGTAGGTCATTGGGTCTGTTTACGAAAGGACTGACCCCTGCCCTCACCCGAAGGCTGTGCAGGAGAACTCCCTGTTCTAGGCCTGAAAGAGCCCTGAGCTCTGCCCCTACCACGTCTAGATCTACCCCTAGACTGTGAATCATAAGAAGGATACGTCCACCCCTTAGTAGGCCAATTTCTACTAAACTTTGGAGGCTGGACCTGCAAAAAATCTTTAACAGTCTGCATAGACTTAGCCTTGTCTTCCATTTTCTTTAAAACTGCCTCAACAGGAGGACCAAACAACACGTCAGATTGTAAAGGAGCATCTAAAATCCTTGTTTTAACATGTTCAGACAAATTTTGATCCCTTAGCCAGGCGTGCCTGCGAAGAACTGACCCAGTGGCAGCCACCCTAGACGAGGCCTGTACAGCATCAAAACCACATTGCAAAGAATGCTTACCCACCTGTTCAGAAACATGTACTAAATCCTGCAACTCTTTACAATCAATACCTACTGCCAGAGCATCAACCTTAGACTTCAATTGTGAAAGGAGATAGTTTTGGTATTTCAACATGTGAAACTGGCAATTCAAAGCCCTCATAGCAAGAGTGGAAGAAGTATAAACTTTCTTTCCCCATCTATCCAAGGCCCTAGCCTCTTTGTCTGCAGGAACCGGATTCTTTACAACAGAAGCCTTAACACCTTTAGGCCCCTGGCTAACAGTTTCTGGGTCTGCCCTAGGACTCTTAAAAGATACTTATGAGCTTCAGGCACCCTGTAATACCTATCCGCTTAACAGGAGCAGGAGGCAAAGAATCAGGATTAAGAGAAGCCTCTGAAAAACATCTTCCACTACATCCAAAACAGGAGGTATAGCCAAAGGCCTATGCTGGGGTAGAAACAAAATTCCCTAAGCCTTTTCCTGGAATCAGAGAAGTCTTGACCTTCCCACTTAAAATGCTCCCTCATGGAATGAAGAGTTTCTGAAAAAGAAAAATCCTCAGGAGGAGAAGCAGAAGGAGTAGAATCATCCACATCAGAGTCAGAATAAGGAGAGTACTCCTGCAAGTCTTCAGCTGAAGACTCTGATACATCTGAAGCCTGCTCAAAACCCCCCAGCTCAGGCTCCATCCTAGGTCTCTTATCAGGAGGGGGCATAGAACCCCTAATCAAAGTAATCAAATCTTCTGCCATTTTAAGCATATGCTTCTTGGGCACAGTTCCTGAAGAGCTAGGGGTAACACCAACTGAAGCTAAACCTGGCCTGCCCCTGGGAGAAGCCTTAGAAACAGAAGGAGAGGGCCTAGCCACCCTAGGAAGGGAGGGGAGTATAGTAACCTGAGAAGCCCCCTCAGCCTGACTTGCCTCCTGAGAGGCCACATCTTGCAATAATAAAGTCTCACCCTGGGAACACAAAGAAACCTCCGGTGGAGCCACCGGCTCCACCGACACCTCTAAAGAACCGGCGTCCGGTACAGACGGTTCTTCTAGCCTAGGCTTAACTGCTTTGTCCTTGCGCTTCTTGAAGAAGCGGGCGCGGAGCATCCGGCGGCATTTTATAATTGCACCGCTTCCCAAAGACTAACCTTGCACAATCCAACCTTCTCTTTATAGTGCGTTTATTAAATCTAGCACAAGAGCGACAGCCAACAACGCCGTGCTCAGGCCCTAAGCAAGGAATACACAAAGTATGATAATCTCTATGCGGTATCTGTTTCCCACAAGAAATGCAATTATTGACTTTTTCTGACATCCGGTAAATCACTGAGGCAAGAAAAAACTAAAATATTCCCCAACGGGGTACTTAGCCAACTTTGAACTCGGTCTGAAACTTCGGAATCGAAAAATCTCAGAACGCCAACCGGCACTTGCAATGCTGCTTCTGCATCGGACCATGCGGCAAAAAAGACTGAGGATATGACGTCGGTCATGCGCATCTGTACCCTGACGTCCTGATGTCAGTCAAATGCGCCTTGACCGACGTCAGCCTTATACTTTGATATTCGGGCCGACCGAGGACAGCGGTTCGGGCCGACCGAGGACAGCGGACTACCCCAAGTGTAAGGACTGCAGCAATGTGAGATGAAGAACATCAGTAATTTAGTTTCAGTAAACACAGTTTTACTTAAAATATATTTAGAATGATTTTTTTTAATTATATGCATACTGCAGGAATACCACTGTTAAATTCTTTTAAAATTGTCGTCTGCTGTTTTAGTAGATTAAAATGACTTAATGGTTTTGAATGCATGAGTTGAACCCTGAACTAAGTTATTTGCTGTGTACAAACACGGATTTCAGTCACAGATATGGCCGGGCCTTATGCATAAACAAAATGGGTGAATGCCTAAGACACCATGCTTGATGCTCTTGCACGGGCACTCTTATAGGTTTCATAGGTTTATACTAGGCTATCTGCCCTGGGGCAATTATAAGCCTAGCCCGATTTTGTTTGGCTTACGCCACCCCTTGATTTGAGTATACTGTGCCCTTTTTAAGGTTTAGTTTGCTGTGCCTCTGTCTAATAGTGACACTGAAGTAATCCCGGGGACAAACCTATGATCCCCCATCCACTCATCAAGATTCTTCTTGAAGAGATTCAGTGAGGTGCTCTGCCTAACATGAATTGGAATTCTATTCCAGAGCGAAGGGAGCCTCTGATTATGAATCTGTCCCTCCAGCAAGTTCTATTTATTTCAGTGCTGAGGTTCAAGTCCCTCGAGCGTGTGGCTCTAAGGGATTTAGATTTACTGAGGTGGAGCATGCCCATTAATTCTTTCTCTACATTACCAGCACAATACAATCACCACCTCAAACCATCTTACATTAACTCCAGGCTTATCACCTTATCTTCTACTATACACACAAACTAACATTGGACCATAATTTTACTAGTGACCAATCACATCTCTCCCCACCTTTCTTTATTACAAACTGCAAGCCAAACATCTAACCACATTGTCAAAGCCCATTCTGAAGTCAAAACATTTCCAACCTTACCTTCAGCTGCACACACATCACATGATAATTTCTATTTACACCTGATATTACATTCAAACACACTAATACCACTTTTACTATATTTAAACCCACTATCACAGTTGACATGCTCCTTGTAACCTGCCTAGCCTCTTTCCTCTTAATTCTCACCCTCGCTACAACTATATTCTCGCACACCCCCACACACCAATACACAACATCCTCTATCCCACTCCCAAATAAACACAGCTTCTCACATATCTCCTCTCAGCTTTTCTCCTATTATTCAAGCCACAGATTGGTTTCATAGGAGGCGAGGAAGCCGAACATGACACTAGTACCATCACCTACGAATACAAAACTTCCCATGATGCTCATTCCTCATTACCTATCTACGCAAATGTGGAGACGTACATCGAACCCTAGCCCACCCTCTAATTCTAACCACAAGAGTAAGCCCAAAGATTTAAACACATTTGCACTCAACCTTAGAAGTATACGTAATAAGACAGCTAAACTGCATGCCTGGATTGATCAAAATAAACTTAACATACTAGCCCTTACAGAAACATGGCTACACCCCAATATAAAAGACTCAGAAATAATACCGCCAAACTTTGCAATACCCAGAAGAGACATCTTAAAAAAACAAAGGGGAGGGGGGTTCATAGGTTACCAGGCTATTGGCCCTAGGGCCTATACAAGCCTAGCCATAACAATTCCCTGGCTATTTCTTCCCTGGACCCCTATCTAGCAGGGCAACTGATGTGATCCTCGGGGTGAATTTCCTATCTGACATCCAATCGTCAAGGTTCCTTTTGAAGAGAGCCAAAGAGGCACTCTGCTTGACATGTATGGAAAGTCTATTCCAGAGTCTGGGGAGTCTCTGGGTCAGGAACCTATCCCTCCAGCATGTTTTGTTCATTGTGATGACAAGGTTGAGATCCCTGGGGCGTGTGGCTCTGAGGGATTGGGATTTCAAGTGTAGCATGTCCAACAGCTCTTAGTTTGACATGGCCATGTATGTTAAGCAGAGATCACTTCTGAGTAGACTATATGCGACAGAGTATAGCTGAAGTTCTTTTAGCCGGTCAGCACAGGGCATCTGCTTTAGGCCTGGGAAAGCACTTCAACATCCCTCTACACTCAACATCACACCCTGCACCAGTAATATACTCTCTTTCAATGATGAGGTGCTAATCTCTTTTTTGAACCTCAACATATCAAAACGAATTTGCATAACAGTAATATATATCCACCAGGTAACAATATACCAATGTTAAATATTTTATCCTGGACACAGGTTCATAGGTGTATACTAGGCTAATGGCCCTGGAGCTCTTACAAGCCTAGCCCATAGGATTACCCTGGCATCGTGCCACCTGACCTTAGTTTCCAGTGCCTCTGTCGAGTAGAGCCACTGCAGTGCTTCCCTGGTTATTTTTTAGAGAAATATTTGGTTGCTGTAAAAAATAAATAACTCGCCTCAGAAAAAGAAGAAAACGCTGCCGGGAACATTGGGAGATCCAGGGAGCGGTGCTCAGCACCACTTAACGTAAATCACGTTTCTAAATGTGGTGAGGTCATGGCAGTACAGACATTATGCCATTCAAATGAAGAAAGCTCTCCCGAAGGAGACATTTTTTTTTTTTTTTTTTTTTAACATTTATTACATGAAATAAAATTGGGGGCATACAGTAGAGTTACAGGCATACTGCAAGGAGTGCAACAGTGAGTTAGTGTATTGTTGTAAAATGAGGTTGGCACTTGGCAACCATCAACCTTTTTTGATAATCTTTTAGCTTTGTGTAGGCAGTTGAGATGTGAAGAGTGGTGTGGTGGCTAGATGAGAAGTATTTTTACATGACTGCTGGCAGTGATCAACCAGATATCTTTGGCAATAGTTCTGGCTTTGTGATGCGTGTGGACAGTTGAGGCAGGATGGGAGTTATTTTTTTACATGGATGCTGGCAGTGATCAACCAGATATTTTGGCCAATATTTATCTGACTTTGTGATTTATGCAGCACAGCCTGGATTGGCATACTTCAATGTCTGCTAACTTGTTTGCGTGGACATGGCCATCAGACATGGCTCTCAAAGAATCTGGGACAAATAAGAAATAATCAGCGGCACTTAAAATATTAGTACTTTTAACTTAAGATATTGACAGAAAAAGAATATGTGAATTAATACACATTTTTGAAATAAAAAGTCATTAGTTTTAATTATTGTAGTTAAGTGTAAATCACATTATCTCCAAACGTCATCATTTTTAAGAAGGACTAAGAGGGGCACAATTAAAGTCAAAATCAGGGACAGTTGGAAAGTATGACATTAGATGTCATGGCTATAACTGCTGGGTGGGGGTTATGGTTAGGGAAGGCTGGATGAAATTAAACGATCCTCTTGTCATCTGCTCAGTTCAAACAGTCACTTTCTGGCAGGACGTGTGCATTTGTGAGTAGTATAATGACCTACTTAGCTGGACAGCTGATGTGCACAGAAAGAGTAGGTATAACTGCTTTGGCTATCTTCTTTGGAGGGAAATGACTAGCTGCCTGCTGCTGTTTGATTATTATTTTGGTTTTGCAGAACTAATGTGATTATGTGAAGTAACGTAAAGGTGAAATACATGGCTATGTAAGGGTGAAGTTTATGGTCATCCTCTTTTATCACAATCTTGCATCTGAATTGTAAATACAAGTGGCTATAACTGCTTGATGGGGTTTGTTTGGATGAAAGTAATTGACCCTGTTTGTCACTTGCTAAGTTTAACACTCACCCCTCAAAAAATAAGGGGTAAATGCATCATGTAATTTCCAGACCTTCAGAATTCCTGGAGGCCCCATACGCACCAAGGGTGTATAAGCAAATTTTGATATGGGAATAATCACCTCTGCCATGAACCCCACCTAATCTAAAACCAGCCGTACACTGAACATCTCTGTACTTGTGTAGGGAGCTGTGGATGATGTCATTATTTCTTTAACATTTCTCCCAAACCTCAGAGGTCACTGTATCTTGTGTTGGTCTGGGGACAGTCTGGTCACTATTTCTTAAACTTTCCTCGCAAACGTCAGAGAGGTGCACGGAGGGTTACTATAGCTTGTATAGGAGCCCTGTACTGTCTCTCAAAATAAGGTGCAAACATTGCAACCATTTTTTCCTTACAATCAAACATCTACACATATAGGTGGCTATCTTTTGGGTAAGAGTAAATAAGCATGTGTTTTTTTCCCCCCAATTTTGTCACAGTCTGACATCAGAAGGGTACACAGAAGATAGCGACCTTTAGGGGGTAGGGGATGAGGAGGTAATACTGCATATAAATATGACAACAGTAGTTTTAAATATGACTGGGGGCATTTATGCTTTAATTTTAATCTCAATTTAACACAAGAAGGGGGTACACAGAAAGTGGCAACTTTGAGGTGGGGGAATTGGGGGCAGGTACTATTCCCACATGTACGTATCTTCACAAGAATTTGCTTTCTCAAGCTTGTTGTTAAGTGGTGTTTGGCTAGCTTTGAGCATTAAAAGTTGGACATGATGTATTCCTCGAGGCAAAAAAGTGGATCTGAATTTTTTTTCCATACACATGATTTTTGTTCAGGCCATCACTGGATCAATAGGTTGGAGAAAAAGTTCTAAAATGCACCTCAGAGTGTCTACAACCCTATGGACTCCCCCCCCCCCCCCCCCGGTGAATGTCCTCACTGACAAGAAAACAGGACTGGTATGCCATTGGGAGGGCTAGAAGAATGACAAGACTTGGCTTGGGGGGGGGGGGGGGTTGGAAGAAAAGTGTAGGGGAATTTCCTTGGTGCCCTGTCCTGGCAAAACTTCCCTTACTCAGTAAGAATATCACCTTACCCCTGATGAGAGTCCACAGCCCATACAACAAAGCATAACCTCTTTTGATTAACTGCTACCTTATTGCTAAGCTGCTACTCTATTGGATTACTATGTTTCTGCTTCCTGTAAATATGTATAACATTTCTCTTTCTTCTTGCTCACTTTCATCTAACAACTTTTACCATTCTCAGTCTCTCTCTGTCTCCTTGGACTCTGTCTTTACCATTACTTCTCTCTTGCTTTGTGCTCTAAACCCATTGTTTTTTACCCCTTATGAGTTCCAAGAATTAATTTGCTTCCCACTCCTTTCTTTCTACTTCTCTGCTTGTAATATGTACACATCAACAAGCTGCAAAGTCTGTACAAAGTATTTCTCATGTTTCTTACTAGTTTGAATTACCTGTGTTCCACTAGGTAGGTACTAGGCTATTGGCCCTAGGGCCTATATAAGCCTAGCAAAAGGGTACCCTGGCTTTTGCCACATTGTTGACACATTTGTGTTGCTACTATGTTGAATGAAATTTGGATTGAGCCTCCAACTGGTCATATTGTGATCAGTGCTCTGCTCCTGGAGCCACAGTGTAAATAAAAGAAAAAATAAATAAAATACTGTTTTGTTAATCTGTAATGCTTACTTTGGCAGAGGCTGCCTTTTCTCGTTCTTGAACAAGTGGGTTATTACTTCTACAATCATAGTTCTAATGCTTCTTTACTGGCCTTCCCCCTGTCTTTTCTATCCTTTTACTAGGACAGACAGTGTGCTCTGCACAAAGAAGTAAACGAGGTCAACATTAAACCAGACAAGTTCCTTTAGTTTCATGCTTTGCAGCTACTAATGTTAAAGAACCAATGCACATTCTTTTTCCTTCAGATGCAGTGCTTTGCCGTACTGAGAAACCATAGCAATGAACAGAGTAACTGAACCGTGCTGCTCTGCTAGAGTTGTGTCTATTAACAACTAAATTACATTGGCAGGCAGCCCTGTTCCTTCAGGACACAAGTGTAAGAGTTATCAAAGCATGACCCACAGGGGCACCAAGACAGTGAAGGCCACCAAAAGAAGAAAAGTAGAAGTGACATTTTGCACATAACATTTGGCAGAGCTCTTCATCATCTGGACCAAATGCTAGTAAATGGAAAGTCCGCAATCATACTTTCTCAAAGTCACACTGCACATCATTTACCAGCAAATAAGATGTGCAGCAAGCAAGTCTCTGTGAAAGCACAAACTCAAATAAATGAGACACCCGTGATCCCTGTCAAAGAAGCAAAGTACGTTCAACTTCTTTCAAAACCCATTCAAGTTTTACTGTCCAAGCAACTATGCACCAGCTCACAATATCAATGTCCAGCTAGTGGTAGTTTCACTCAGCCTATTATTTAACAACGTTAAAATCAAACTTACCTGTAGACTATACATACAATGTTTTCCAGCAAAAACAATGTAAACATAAAACGTTTACAATTTAACGTCTATCCATTGTGACTGGTCAGTCTGAGAATATAATTTAACTTGCATCCACTGTAGTTATGCACTCTGAGAATGTTTATTAACAAAAACAGTTACAAATGAAAGAATAAACCATTTTTTTAAACAGTGTAGGCCATGGAAAGAATTCAGGAAGAAACGGTGCTGCTCTGCTTTCACTTGTTACTGTATTAAGAAAGACAGCATATCTCAAAACCTCTGTTTCCAGGGAAGGAATGCCTTTACCCAGGTTACAATACTGCTAAACTGGATGCAAACTGTGAAAGGGCAATGAAAAGTCTTGAATTTGGCAGACACTGACAAAACTACATTTAAGGATTCCCAACATATGCCTGTAAAGTCTATGCATGACTTAGATCTCCAGAAAGGACAACTGAAAGCACAAGAAATAAGAGTTGTGCAAGACATTGAAACTTGCTCCTACAATACAAGCCAAAAAGCGGCAGTTGCTTAAAAATCTGATGAAGGACAGGATGGCTGCTTACACTGAACCCATGGAATACACAGGGTTACCAACTGTCCCACTTTGCTAGGGACAGTCCCTCTTTTGACAGTTGTGTCCCGCAAAAAAAAAAAATCGAAAAATGGCAAATGTCCTGAGATTTTAGGACAAAAATATTTCCTCTATATACCTTAATAGTAGCATAAAACAATTATTTCGCATTTGAAACACGATACATGTTATAAGAAACAGAATAAGCAACTCAAATGCTATAAGAATAAGCGTTTATTTTGGCAAAAAAGTGAAGTTCTTTCATCTCTACTTGCTGTGGGTATGTTTTGTCCTGCAAAATCCGATGTTTCCACAAAAGATGTCCCACTTTGGGCATTGGAAAAGGTGGCAACCCTAGGAATACAGGAGCAAATTTCAAGTAAAAGAAACATGGCATTGCAATACTACTTTATGACTTCTTGGCAACTCGGTGACAGCCTGACTTGTTTCTATCTCAAGCTCTTTATGCTTAATGTTAACACAGCACACAAAAACAGAAATGATCACATGGCTGCCCATTGCTTGCTACCTACAGAGGAGCAGCCACTAACATTTAACTGGTATTCAACCTAGTCTGCCTCTGAAAAATATGACGGCTTTATGTCTGTCCCATGCCATCCTGAATTCTGCCCCACTGCTTGACCTACTAATTTGCCTACAACTGAGTGAATCAAATATATCCTCTCATTTCCCCAAGTCAACTAGTTTGACAAAGATTTTCCCACATTTAAATTACTGTGACTCCAAACTTCATAGCATTTGTCCAGCCTATCTGCAGTCAGGAATGTCACATTTCATTAACTGTTAAATATGAGTGAAAAGACATCAAAATCAGCCACATCTTCCTTTCCCTAAAGTTCAGTTCCTTATATGTTAATATATTTTAGAGAATGGGCAAATGTACATGTCACACTGCTGGAGAACAACCATTCCCCAAAAAAGGTGTTAATGCCAAGATAAAACCCAGCAAAAAACAAGTCAGAGGGAGAAAAAAAAAATTATATTACGTTTCATCGAAACGTAATTTGGTGAGCTTTATTTCGCAAAAGTGCATTTTTGCCAAAATGCACTTTCGTGAAAAGGCAAATAAGCGAACAGCAACGGCGGCTGTTGCTTAGATCGCGGCACAGCTGGGATAAGGGAATATTACCTTTTCCACACTGTAGTGCGATCTCGGAGTGAGAATATAAATGTAACGGGAGCGTGGGGGGCATTGCCCCCCCTTGCATAAATATGATTAACTGTGGGTTTTTTTTTTGGATAATCTGTTTTTCACGAAAGTGCATTTCGATAAAAGTGCACTTCTCGAAAAACAGCTTACGTTATTACGTTTTGTTGAAACGTAATTTTGGTGGGTCAAAGACGACCACCAGCCATATATAAGCGAGTGTGTGAGTGAGAGACCTAGAGATTGCACAACTCAATCTCTCTGCAGTGCAACAGGCATTCCATTAGCATACATTGTCTAAACAATACTCCAAGGCCTAGCACTAGTGCCTGACTGCAATCCTCAGAGATTTATCAGAAAATTCAACATTGTATGACAGTCAAAGAAAAACTATGGTACAAAGGCAGGAACATTTTGTAAAATCAGGGACAATTAAGAGAGGTGGGGGGCTGCAATGCCTCGCATACATTTGATCACAATGTGACATCTGAGGTATATTCTGTTTGAAGCAGCTGTAACTGCATGGCATGTGCGTGTTTCTATCTGTGGACATTTATTACTTACATATTTTGGATGTAAATATTTCCTCCAAAAATTACATATACTACTACTCTGAAACATTATGCGGAGAAACTACTGTACATCAAAGTATCAAAAAGTATATAGTGTAATAAAAAGACAAATACATAATTTAACACCTAGCCCATTTTCTGAGTGAAACAATGCCCTCCGGGGTAGTAATTATCAGGGAAATAACTCCCTTCCAGGACTGATAAGGCCATCCGCCTTTGGCTGGGGCCTCAGAATACCCTTAGGTGAACATTAATTCCCTGATAAGCAAGCAATAATGACAGACAGGGTAGGAGATATCTAAAGGGTATCAGCTACTCTACATGTTATTTTCAGCTAAGTTAAGGAATGGAGCCTTGCTACTTTCTTTAGATCTCCTTAAAATATTATAACACTATTTTCTTCTTGAGGAGGTAATATTTCAACATATATTTTTCCTACAACTCACCCAAAGGTAAATCAGGGGAAACACTTAAGAATAAAGTTCATAATGGGCCAAGATTTACAGGGCAGTATCTCAATATCAAAAACCCTAGATTGAGTAAAATACAGGAAGTGAAAAACCTGCATAAAACTAATCAATCAAAGAGAATACAATTATTTCTTTTCATAGAGAATTACTAGGCTAGCTACCTCTGTGGTCCATGTTAAGCCTAGTCAATTTCCCTTCAAAGATGAGAATCAAACCCAGGTCCTTGCTTTGTGAGGTAAGCACCTTAACCATTTTACCAACACCCCCCTCAACCTAGACACTCGGACATACTAGTCAGGGGTAGTGTTTCATAAGCTGTTGCTTCCTGTCAGAGATGACCATAAAACATTTTGTAAGTTTCTACATCAAGACAGCCATATGTTACAGATCCGAAAAGCTGGACTGATATGAACTGAAAGATTTAGAGAGATTATGCTATAAAGAATTAAAATATAAAAAATATTTTTTTAATAAAGAATGCTTTTTATTGAGTCACTCTAAAAAGTAAAAAAGGGAGAGTGACAACTTTGCAAAAGAAACACAGGCAAGCTGATTTCAGAAAAGCATTCAAGGTTGTTTTTTCTGATTCTTGGTACTGCTTCTGCTACCCTCAATAACAGAATCAGCAAAACCAAATGAAGAATGTATCTCTTTCTTTTCTGAAAAAATGTCAAGCAGAGGTCGTTATTTTGCCTCTAAAGAAATGTCACTGAAGAAAATGTCCAAAAGTAGACCAGACAAACTCTGTACTCCTGTATCTGTTATACTTTGTCTCAGAACAAATTATTGCCAAACAGTTAATTCTGTCTGAGCTATTTCAATTCTATCATAACACAGCTAGACAGATGAATAGACTAAGGCACACTTAGTCTAAGACGTCACTACTGAATGAAACATACTGTCCAGTTTGTATACTCTTTTCAACCAATGTTATTTTTAATGTCCTTGTGACTTGTTCTTCTGGATTCTGTCTGTGTCATGAAAAAGTCCATGATTATTTCATGCCCTTTTTTGGTCCTTGCTGTATCTGAAGACTTCACAACAGTTTCTCCATGTCAACTTTGTGTCACTTTACCTGTCTGCATTTTATTTATTTAATTCTGCATCTGAAAGCCAAGAAAGTCAACTTCCTTTTTTTCTATAACAGGATGTATTTACAGTATTGCCCACAGCTATATGTTATTAATATCTAAGCTGAACATAACTGTTCTTGCAAAGCAAGGATATTATTTTGAAAACTGTTGTTTGGCCTTTCACATTTCCTTTCACTGTACACACAGTATATTGGGGAAAAGCATTTTAATTTACACAATACCTATCAATTCCCACTTTTTTTTATTTAAGACCCATGAAAATTGTAAGACAATTTACAACAAAATATGATCTTCAGTACTTTGAATCCCTTGGTCTGTTGCAACATACAAATCCCTTGCATTCAATGCTATTTTTTTTTAAAGAGCGTTACATTACCAACGGCTGTTACTTGATTAATACTTTTATTAACAAATCTTGTAACGACAATAAGAACAATTAATGCGGAAATTATAGTACCCCATTACAGACACATAGCCATTATTACTTATCTATTTTTAACTGCATTTATGCTTCCTTAAACAAGTTGTCAGTCTTGCAGTTACACACAAGCATTTCAAAATCTTGTCAAGTTAACCCTTGCTTTACAAGGCAAAACCTTGTATAATAAACAAGCACATTTCTTTTGCATTGTATAATTTCATTATTGCTTTGGGAAAAGAATATTTAAAAAAAGCAATTTACAGGAAAATGTGATCCTTTGTACTTAATAGCTTTTCTTCATTGTTGACAGCAGTTACTTTTTTGACAGTTTTATAACACATCTGCTCTGTTATATATGAGATAGCTCCATAAGTTGCATTTGCTATCAACTTTGTAACTTTCCATATTGCCTTAGTGGCACCATACCAGTGAAAAATTCAGTTTCTGAAATAACACCATTTCTTATGTCCAGCTGTTTTAAAATCTTTTCCTATTTTTTGTTATCATGAACCTCCCTCTTTTCCTGGTGATTTTTTACCATGCCCTCTGGTAATGTGTCTTTCGGCTTTTCCCGGTTAGGGGTCGCCACAGCAGAACTCCAGTCCGCTAATGATTGGCAGTTGATTTTTACGTGCCGAGTTGCCAGCCCTGATGCACAACCTTCAACGAAGGTATGCCCATTCACGCATGTCTCCACGCAGAAGACGCTCTAGCTGAGAATCGAACCGGACAGCGTCTTACTGTTAGGCGACAATGCTATTGGTAATGTGTGAGTAATTTTCATTATTGGAACTGCATACTTTATGTAACAGAATTTTTCCTCTTTTATCTCTTCTTTAAAAGAAGTATTATGTGTTAACTCCCATGCTGTTTTTATTTTATACTCAAGCTTTTTTACATGACCATAGTTCTTTTGAAAACAGAGTATCCCTTTTTCTATTATTCATCAACTGTACATATTTTTATGGCTGATTGTTTTACAAGTCTACTTTCATAAGATTTTTTAAACATAAAACCTGTATGTGTAGCCTCTACAGGGACTGACTGTAATAGCATTTTTCCCCTCTGTAAGGAATGTGGCTAAAAACCCAACAATATGATTTGTCACATGCCTTTGCAAACAAATTTTGCATGCCCAAAATATATTGAAATCAAGTATAAGATCATGATGTCCCTGTTCTCATGATTTGTAATATCTGAGTATCTCTTCCCATTCTTTCTTTGTAACTGTTTTAGATTGCCTTGTCTTGTTCATAGATTGCTATTATAGAAACAAATTTAAACTTTTGTAAGACTGTTAACAAACTGTTACTGTACTGATACTGTTTGACTGTTATTAACTTACACTGATTTTTATGAACCAACATAGTGTGCTGCTTTTGCTTGGATTTTTACTAGCTGAAAAATGCTATTTGTCTAAGTTTTAATGACTCTGTACTTACCTGTATGTATTGCTGTGTATTACTACCCGGATGGCACAGTTTGACTAATGATGTTTTTGCCGTACTAGTTTATTTATAAGACTGTTTGCAGTTATATTTTATGTAATACATTCTTTTGAAAATATGACATTACAGTCACTGTTTTTTACCAGTACTGATCCTGTTTGCTGTATGCATAAGCTGCCTTTGGAGGCATACTGTACTTTTAATGTGGGAGGGGGGGGGTTGACCCTCTTGTTACTATAGAACCTTTTGTCATTTAGGATTTGTCATATGTACTGCCTTAAATGTTACTCCATTTCCAGATGTATATGTGGACTTACATACCCAACATTTACCTGCATTGTTTAGTTTTGCATATACCATTTGCACTACTGTAAATGTATTTACTGTATTTGTATTAACTTTAACTTTACACTGTATCTGTATTAACTTTATGTCTGTATGGCTGTAGGTTATTTCTGTGTTTATTTTGAATCTATCCTGGCTTATTAAACCAGTAAAGTATTTTTCTGTCTTTTACTGTCCCCTTTGTTTAATTAACATTGAGTTTTGTATGCTAACATTGTCTTCCATGGCTTTAAAAGATCCCTGCACTTTGCTGCCAACTGATAACCCGAATTTTGTTAATTTTTGCTTTAATGCCTATTGCCTGCCATGATCTGGTATTTCATAGGGTATACTTTATTTTTTGTGTATCCCTCTGTGTTTGTTTCTGTGACTGATTGTCCCTTAATGTATTTTATTTATCTTGATTTTTTTTTACTATTTTTGGGTTTGAAGAAGCACTATTATAATGTGACCTATTTTCTTACAAGTAAAACATATCTGTTTTTCTGAACTTTGTTGCACGTGTCTGTAACCCTGGTGGAGCAGAAGCTGCTCGTGTTTCCCCTGTTTGTTTTATATCAGACCATGTATTACATCCCCTTCCTTTCACCACATAGTCTACAAGCTGTTTTTGTACATTTCGTATGTGCATCTGCAATACTGCGTACTTTTTCATCAGACCATGTATTCCATCCCCTTCCTTTCACCATGTAGTCTACAAGCTGTTTGTGTACATTTGCTATGTACATCTGCAAGACTGCATACTTTTTTAAAACTGTCTAGCACTCTGGCTTAATCTCCAAGTCTGTATCTCTCTGTTAGGCAGAAACTGATTTTAAAGCTACATATGTATTTTGCAGAATGTCATTAGCTGTCTGACGGAATTGCTTTAACATAACATTTTGCCTGACCAAAGCATTATTTTGTTTTTTTCTGTCATGCTATTTAGACTGTCTGTAAAACAGTTACGCAGTCTAGACACTCACCTGTTTTAACTGCTTGCTTTGCTTTGCCATTTGTCAAAGCATTTACTGTAGCCTTGCCTGTATATTTTTTTATGTGCTTTGATTTTGACAATACTAAACTTTTCCTGTAAATCATTTTGGGAATGAATGCGTATAACTCTCGTACTGGAGCATGTTTTAGGGGTTTGCCAACACTACTGATGATTCCCCTTTCCCCTTCTGACCCAAACTGGCATGTGTAAATGCAAAAAAACATTTAAATAAAGCATTATCGTTGCTGCCTCACAACAAGAGGTTCTTTGGTTCGATCCTCGGCTGGGGTACCTTCTGTGCGGAGTCTGCATGTCCTCCCTGTGGTCGCGTGAGTTTCCTCTGGGTGCTCCGGTTTCCTCCCACATCCCAAAGACATGCTGTAGGTGGATTGGACACTCTAAATTGGCCCTAGGTGTGAGTGCGTGCGTGTGTGTGTGCCTTCTGTGGAAGGTTGGGTGCCGGGCTGGCAACTCGACACTGTAAAACTCCACTGCCAATCATGAGCGGACAGGTGATCCGTTGTGGTGACCCCTAACCGGGAAAAAGCCTAAAGAAGAATAAGAAGATTATTTGAAATAAACCACACAGTGTATGTCAACCATTGTTTAAATGCCAACATATTAAAACAAAATTTATATATATATTTTTTTTGTCTTGCCACTGAGGCAGAGTCTGTAATAAACAAGACTATTGAGATATATCAGCAGGAGAAATAACTGTCATTTCTGCCGAACCCTGCCCAATGTAAACCTTGCTGGCCTTCTAACTGTCTTGTCAGATTAACCTCTGTAGTTTGTGCCCTTAGTAAATGTTGGGCTCTATCTGATTGTTAAGTTAAACCAGAAATGTCATTATGTAAAGTCTGAATGCTATGCTGAGTCTGTTCCTCTAAATGGCATTATTGTCCCTTACTACTGTCTCTAGGGAAGTTTTGAAAAGCTGTGAAAACCTTTTCTGTAAAAGGTTAATATTAATAGCGCACTGTACTATGTTAGAACTTTCTTCTGTTTGTGCATTTGCAATATTTACTATAAATAGCATTTTTATGTAGTCTATTACATTACTGACAATAACTGCATACACTTGTACACTATGAGATTTAGGTGACTGCAGAAGGTACATTTAACTGTTATATATGTGAAGAACTAACAAAGCTAAAATCAGATTGTTTATCAGAAAAGGATATATCTTATGGTATGGCTTAAATACTAGACTCCTGTGACAAGATAGACAGAAGTTAGAAAAGTTACTTGCACATAAAAAACAGTCTTTATGAACTGCTGTATATTTTACGCATGGATTATAAGCATTGATGCATTTACAAACAACTGTTATCTAATGTCTGAACATCAAACATTTTATGTCTGGCACAGAAGGTTTAAACCATGCAAATTTATAAATACAATTTGTGGGCACTGTAAAGTTAACTGTCTGTACTTGCATCCATGTTATAACTGTGAAGAAAGCACCGTAAATTATGCAGAAGACAACAGTTGATCAGGCTGAAGTAAATCTGGAAAAGGATGGTGTTTCTCTACAGACGAATTGCAGGTGGTCCGACGCAGGACAGCTTCCACAGCGGTGCTCTGTGTCCACCAACGAAATACTGGAACTGTTTCTTTGTAAAGCACTGGAACTGTCAGTCTGTTGAACTAACGTAGTAAGTAGTAGGGATCCCTCTGTAAAATTAACTGCTGGTAACAGACATATGGTCAGAGTCACTGGCCAAGGCTCACCACTGAAGAAATATATTTCTTTCTTTTCTGAAGAAATGTCAAGCAGAGGTCATTTTGCCACTGAAGAAAATGTCCAAAAGTGACCAGACAAACTCCGTACTACTGTATCTGTTATACTTTGTCTCAGAACAAATTCTTGCCAAACAGTTAATTCTGTCAGAGCTATTTCAATTGTATTACAACACAGCTAGACAGATGAGGAAACTAAAGCACACACAGTCTAAACGTCACCACTGAATGAAACATACTGACCAGTTTATGTACTCTTTTCAACCAATGTTATTTTTAATCTCCTTGTGATTTGTTCTTCTGGCTTCTGTCTGTGTAATGAAAAAGTCCATGGTTATTTCATGGCCTTTTTTGGTCCTTGCTATATCTGAAGACTTCACAAAAGTTTCTCCACGTCATCTTTGTGACACTTGACCTGTCTGCATTTTATTTATTTAATTCTGCATCTGAAAGCCAAGAAAGTCAACTTCCTTTTTTTCTAACAACAGGATGCCTTTACAGTATTGCCCACAGCTATATGTTATTAATATCTAAGCTGAACATAACTGTTCTTGCAAAGCAAGCATATTATTTTGAAAACTGCTGTCTGGCCTTGCACATTTCCCTTCATTGTACACCAGTATATATTGGGAAAAAGCATTTTAATTTACAAAATATCTATCACCAACCATGAATGCTTTTCTGAAATCAGCTTGTCCGTGTTTCTCAAGCCAAGAAAAGTACAGTTTTGTACCTACCATAAATGTAGATGTCCGATAGGTATGCATCTGCAGTCATAACATATGGGTTGTCCTGCCTCGGGCAGCCCTGCGGTCGGCCGGATTCCAAAGTCTGGGTCTGGCCTGGGCTGATGTCGCACTTTCCCCGACGTCAGAGCTTCTGGGGTATAAAGGCATCAGCCGACGCCATTTTCCTCAGTGTTTCTTGCCCCAGATGCCAGGTGCCCTCTAGGAAGGCTAAATTTGGATAAATGTTGAAAATTCCAAACAGTAGCAAACAAAATATATATACATATATACATACAAACAAATACACCATAATAGATTCCCCCAGCTAGCTGAAAGAGGGGTAAGCACCCTAGGAATACGACAGAGGGGAAGGAGGGTGGGTAATCCTGACTGCAGATGCATACCTATTGGACATCTACATTTATGGTACGTACAAAACTGTACTATGTCCTTCAAGGATGCATCTGCAGTCATAACATATGGGTAGAATACCATAGCCAAACTGGGGGAGGAGGTACTAAGATAATGATGGTGTAGTTAAGATCCCCTGTAAAACTGCAGTTGCAAAACCTGCTCGGGATCTAGAGTATAAAGGTAGATTGTAATGCTTGGCAAATGTATGCACGGAGCTCCAAGTAGCAGCTTCTAAAATGTCCTTGGTAGCCACCCCTCGTAGGAAAGCTGTAGTGGTGGCTGTGGCTCTTGTGGAGTGAGGCCTGATATTTTCAGGAGTTGTCTTTCCATGAAAAGAGTAGCAGAATCGAATGCAATTTCCTATCCATTTTGAAATTGCCTGTTTGGATATTGCTTTTCCTTGCACTCCAGTTGCATATGCTACAAAGAGTTGGTCAGTTTTTCTGCTGGTTTTAGTTCTGTCCAGATACTAGCGTAGTTGTCTGTGTACATCCAGGGTGTGCAATAGTTTTTCCCCCCTGTTCTGTGGGTTAGGGAAGAACGTAGGCAAATGAATAGCTTGGTTCAGGGATACCCTGGATACCACCTTTGGCATAAAAGTAGGATTGGTTCTCAGAGACACTCTATCCTGGTGAAAAATAAGGAAAGGCTGCACTGCCATTAGTGCCTGTAACTCGGATACTCTTCTTGCTGAAGTGATTGCTAGAAGGAAAGCAGTTTTCCAAGATAAGAACTGTAAGTCTGCTGATGCTGCTGGTTCAAAAGGGGGTAGTGTTAATTTTTCCAGCACAAAGTTGAGATCCCATGTAGGCAGAGGAGGTTTTCTTGGAGGTTTTACATTTTTGATCCCTCTTAAAAATTGTCTGAGGAGAGGGTGAGAGAAGATAGGAGGATCCATGTTGTACTCTGCTGAAGCATGAATCTTAATGGAAGAATAGGACAGGCCATTGTGGAACAGTTCTGCTAAGTATTCTGGGATGTGTGCTAGGTTTGCCAGTGTGACATTTGTACCCTTTGATGCACTCCAAATGAGGAATCTTTTCCATTTTGCTGAGTATGTTTTTCTTGTGGAGGGTCTGCGAGCCTCCAGGATAATGTCCTTGACCCTCTGAGATAAAACAGTTTGGTTTTAAGCAATTTTCCAGGCTGTTAGCTGCAGTGTTTTCAAGTTTGGATGCAGGATCTTGTAGTTGTTCTGCGTTAGAAGTAAAGGCCATAGGGGTAGAGGCCATGGGTTCGTCCGAGTCATGCTTCTCAGTAGAGGATACCAATGCTGCCTTGGCCAGTCTGGAGCTATCAGAATCACCTTTGGCTGTTCCTCCCTGATCTTCAGTAGAACTTTGTACATCAATGGGAGAGGTGGAAAAGCATACACTGTTAGGGCCTTCCAGCTGAAAGAGAGGGAGTCCACCCTCCAGGCTTGTGGGTGGTATACTCTTGAGCAGAATTTGTTCAGTTGGTGGTTGAGTGGGGAGGCGAACAGGTCTATCTCTGGCATCCCCCATTTGTTTGTTATGATTTTGAAGATGTCTGGATGCAGCATCCATTCGTGAGCATCCGCGGTAGTTCTGCTTAGGCTGTCTGCTAGTGAACTCTCTTTTCCTGGTATGAATTTTGCCTGCAGTTGGATGTTGAGATTCAGGCCTAGGTTCCACAGATCCATTGCCATCCGGCATAGAGGGTAGGAATGCGTGCCTCCCTGTTTGTTTATGTACCACATGACTGTGGTATTGTCTGTCCTTATCAGCAGATGTCCTTGCTGGAGGAATGATTTGAATGCCTCGACTGCATGCTTCACTGCCAGCATCTCCTTTAGGTTTATGTGCAAATTCAGCTGGTCTTGAGACCCTAGGCCTTGGACACACTTGTCTTCCATGTGTGCTCCCCATCCTAGGTCTGAGGCGTCCGTGGTGATGGTCTGCCTTGGTTGTGGTTTGTTGAAAGGCAACCCTCTGTTGGTCTGGCAGGATTGAGCCCACCACAGGAATTCCTTTTTCAGGCATGGAATGATTGGTATCATGGTTTCTAGACTGTGTCTGTGTTGAGACCATACATTCCTTAGGTACCATTGTAATTTCCTCATATGCAGCCTGGCATGCGGGATCAAGATTATGCAGGATGCCATGTAACCCAGGGCCTGCAGGACTTTTCCTTGCAGTAAGCTGAGCTTGTCTTGTCAAAGCCATGAAGTAGACTGGGAGTTGCTCTTGTTTTTCTTCTGTGAGAAAAGCCATCTGAGTTATTGTGTCCAGATCCGCACCCAAAATGTTATCCTTTGGGATGGCACTAGTCTTGACTTCTGGATGTTGACTGTGTATCCCAAGGCCTGTAACAGGTGTATGACATAGGCCAAATCCTTTATTAGTTTTGTCTTGTTGTCCGCTTGTATTAGGCAGTCGTCCAGGTATGGGTAGATTTGAATTCCCTGAAGCCTGCAATGTGCAATTACTGATGCCAGGCATTTCGTGAATACTCTGGGCGCAGTAGATAAGCCAAAGGGCAATGCTGAGAATTGATAATGCTCTGATCCTGCAAGAAATCTGAGGTGTCTTCTGCAATCTGGTCATATAGGGACGTGCAGGTATGCCTCCTTGAGATCTAGAGTCACCAGCCAAGACTCCTTGCCCAACATGGGAAGAAGTTGCTGTAGGGTCAGCATTTTGAATTTTGGCACAATGAGATATGTGTTTAGTGCGGACAAGTCGAGAATAGGCCTCCATTGGGTTTCTTTTCTTGGTACAAGGAATAGTCTGGAGTAAAATCCTTGGCCTTGTTCCATAGGTGGTACCCTTTCTATTGCTTTCATCTGAAGTAAACTGTTGATTTGCCTTAGAGCCTCTGGCTTCTGGTTTGGTGGAAGGTTTGGCATTCCGCTCTTTTTTGGTAAAGTGTGGAAGTGAAACCTGTATCCTTTGTCTATTGTTTGCAATGTCCATTTGTCTTTTGTAATGCAATGCCAATTTTTCGAGAATAAAGCCAACTTTCCGCCCAAGGGTGCTTCCACTTGTTCCCTGGTAGGCGGAATCAGAGCCAAGTCATTGTGTCTGTCCTGTGGAAGTGGTTGTAGTTGTAGCTGTGGCAGTACTCCTCTGGTTGACAAGTTGCCACTGACGACCCCTGTAGGCACCCTTTGATTGACCTCTGCCTCTTGGGTGTCTATTCCTGCCCCTCTGTGCTCTGGAGGTGTCTGGAAAGGACCAATTCTTTGAAGGCCAGTTTCTGCTGAACCTCGGAGGTTGGACCTGCAGAAAATCCTTTACTGTTTGCACAGATTTTGCTTTTTCTTCCACTTTCTTTAGTATCTCCTGTGCAGGGGAGCCAAATAAACTTTGTTTCTCCATTGGAGCATCTAGGAGTTTAGCCTTGACATGGTCTGGCAAGGATTGCTCTTTTAGCCAGGCATGCCTTGAATTACTGCTCCAGTCATAGCTGATCTAAATGAAGCCTCCAGTGCATCATAGCCACATTTTAAGAAATGATTACTGACCTGCTGAGAGTTGTGTACCAAATCCTGAAGGGACTTACGGTCTAAAGGTTCAGGTGAAGAAAGCTTTTTATTCAGCTGATCTAACAAATATTCCTGGTACTGTATCATATGGAATTGACAGTTTAAAGCCCTGGCAGAAAGAGTAGCAGATGTGTAAACCTTTTTTCCCCATCTCTAATGCTCTTGACTCCCTTTCTGAGGGTAGGGGGTTTTTGGCAGTGGCAGCTGCAACACCTTTTGGGCCCTGAGAAATAGTTTCTGGGTCTGCAGCATGGGCTTTATACAAATGAAAGTGAGAATCTGGGACCCTGTAATATCTGTCAGGTTTGGCAGGGGCCGGGGGAAGAGAATCAGGGGCAGAACTGACATCATTATATGCATCATCAACTACTGTTAGCACAGGTGGTATGGCTAAAGGCCTATGCTGTGGCAAGTGTAAAAAGGTCCTAAGTCTTTTTCTACAATCAGAGAAATCCTGACCCTGCCATTGAAAGTGTTCCCTCATTGAGTGTAAAGTCTCCCCAAAGGAAAATTCTTCTGGAGGTGAGGCAGAAGGAATAGAGTCTTCTGCATCTGAATCTTCATATGGTGAGTATGGCCCTTCCTGATGGTCTGATAAATCAGATCCATCTGAGGAGTAATCAGAGGAGAGAGGCTCAGGGGGTTCAGTCCTAGGCCTTTTGTCAGGAGGTGGTTGAGAGGCCCTGTCTGGGTGAGGTTGGGAACCCCTAATCAGAGATATAAGGTCCTCAGCAAGGCTGAGAATCTGAGAACTTGAGGAAGGCCTCTGAGAGGAAGATTTTGCAGGTAAAGCCTTTGAAATTTTAGCTGCTTTAGCCCTGGAGAAGGCCTTAATAGACATAGAAGCAGGGGGCCTAGCTGCCCCACGTGCAGGAGTAGAAATGTCCAATGGGATGGTGTCGGACAATTCTTGTGCGCTTGCTTCTTCGGTAGGGATTTCTGTAGCCGACTCAGCCGTGGCCTCTCTGGCCTCGGTTGTCGGAGGTATGATTTCGGCAGAAGTAAGAACCGAGGACTCGGTTTCAGCCGAAACTGAGACACTCGCGGTAGGCCTAACCGTGGTTTCAGCCGAAACCGTGGGCCGCGAGTGTCGGTCCTTTTCCTTGCGTTTTTTGGCTAAATGTGTAGTCGGAGTGTCCGACAGCATTTTATATGCAAAAGCGGATCCAAAAAACTCTTCTGCAAACTCCGACCGACGTCTAAGAGTCCGTCGGTTGAAGGAGGCACAGGCTAAACAAGCTGATACGTCGTGGTCTGGGCCTAAGCAAGGAAGGCAGTAAGAATGGAAATCCTTATGAGGTATTTGTTTCCCACAAGTTAAACAATTATTTACTTTGTCTGACATCGGCTGAGGCAAGAAAGAGTCCCCAACGGGGTACTTAGCTTTTTTAGAAGTCTTCGGTAGCTGAAATCTCTGGATCTGACCGACCGGCACTTGCGAACAGCTTCTGCTTCGGGCACCGCGCGGCAAGAAAGACTGAGGAAAATGGCGTCGGCTGATGCCTTTATACCCCAGAAGCTCTGATGTCAGGGAAAGTGCAACATCAGCCGAGGCCAGACCCAGACTTTGGAATCCGGCCGACCGCAGGGCTGTCTGAGGCAGGACAACCCATATGTTATGACTGCAGATGCATCCTTGAAGGACATTCATTTCTTCTCCTCTTTGGAACAGAATGAGACAAACCTTCCTTCTTTTCCAAAGCATTACTAGCCTATAGATCACATTTAGCCATTAAATCATACCTCCTTTCCCTGGAGCTGAGAAAGAGCAGTTGTGTAAAATCTTACCATAACCATAGATGTCCTTCTCTTCCATGTTGCAGTATTCTAGTTGTGGGATTTCCTGCCCTCAGGTGACTCGTATGTCGGCTCCTATATAAAAGTTTCAGCATAGCTGTTGCAGTGTGCATTGGACGCCGCATGTAAAGCCATAAACCAGGGGCCTTAAATGTGATGTCTGAACGCACAATCCTCAGAACTTGAAGGCCAGCAGGCAGAGAATAAGGCCCAGCAGGAGGAATGCTAGTGGTTTTCAGATGTGTGACCTGGTGTGTCCTACTGTAGTATGTGTAGGCCAGGTAAAGGAAAATGTCTTGGGGGAAGGGTGGGTGGGAATGAATACTGCAACATGGAAGAGAAGGACATCTATGGTCATGGTAAGATTTTACACAACTATTCTATGTCCTTCTGTTCCTATGTTGCAGTGTTCTAGCTGTTTATGCAGATGTGAGGGTGGTGGTAGTTGAAGAGGATTCTACAAATCCCTGCAGGATTGCCCTGGCAAATCCTGTCCGGGCTCTGGAAACGTGATCCAGTTTGTAATGTTTGGTGAAAGTGTGGATAGTGGCCCATGTGGCTGCTTCTATAATGGATGCAGTGTCTAGACCTTTCATGAAGACTCTGGAGGTGGCCGCAGCTCTAGTAGAATGGGCCTTTACTCCCACTGGAGGTTCCTTTCCATGGTGGGAGTAACAGAGGCAAATAGATTTCCTGATCCAGCATGCAATGGTTTGCTTGGAAACTGCCTTGCCCAGGGCTCTGGGGTGAAAGGAGACAAAGAGCAGGTTAGTTTTCCTAATGGGTTTGGTTTTGTCCAGGTAGAACCTTAGTGGCCTGTGCATGTCTAAGGAGTGCAGAATTCTCTCTCCTTTGTTAGTGGTGGAGGGAAAGAAAGTGGGTAGATGGATAGATTGGTTTAGAGACAAGTCATTGACCACCTTGGGCATAAAGGAGGGATTGGTTCTCAGAGTTACTCTGTCTTTGTGGAAGATGGTGTAGGGGGGACAGGCCATTAAGGCCTGCAACTCTGGCACCCTTCTGGCTGAAGTGATGGCCACCAGCAGGACCGTCTTCCATGTACACATCTGTAGGGAAGGAACCCAGCTGGTTCAAAAGGATGCTGGGTTAGTTTCTCTAAGATACAGTTAAGGTCCAGGGTGGAGGGATTGGTTTCTTTGGTGGTCTCGTGTAAGAACCCTTTAAGGAAGAGCTTTACATAGAGCCTGGCTAGCAAGGGAGGGGGTCAAGGGGCAGGCAGGTTGATATAGCAGAAAGGTGCACTTTTACAGAAGAATATGAGAGTCCACTTTTAATTAGTTGACACACGTAAGACAGAACCAGGGGGACCTCAGCAGAGCAAGGGTCCCTTCCATTGTGCAGACACCACTTTGTAAATCTTTCCCACTTAGCCAGGTAAGATTTTCTGCTGGTAGGTTTCCTTGCCTCCCTTAGGACAGAAAGCACGTCCTCTGGGTAGTGGTGTCTGAAGGGGCTCAAAAGTCCATCACCCACAGAGTCAGGGATAACATCTGTAAGTGAGGGTGTAGGAGAGTCCCTTTGTCTTGTTTCAGTAGGTCCACCTTGTAGGGTAACAAAGTGATTGACCTTGGCTAGCTTGTGAAATAGGGGGAACCAGTGCTGCCTTGGCCAGTAGGGAGTCACTAACAAGATTTTTGGTTTGTCCTTCTGTATTTTCAGGAGGACTTTCTGAATCAGTGGGAATGGGGGGAAGGCATAAAGGAACTTCCCCTCCCAAGAGATGCTGAACGCGTCCACTCTCCATGCTAGAGGGGAGTAGGTTTTTGAGCAGAAGGTCTGCAGTTGCCTGTTCTGGGGGGAGGCAAACAGGTCTATTTGTGGAGCACCCACTGGTGGACTATGTCTAGGAAGACCTCCCTGTTCAGCATCCATTCGTGCTGCGGTAAGGAAGTCCTGCTCAGGAGAGATCTGCTTGGTGGTTGTCCTGTGAGAGGATGTAGGCCGCCTGCAGGACTAGGTTGTGGCAAGAGGCTAGGTCCCATATCAGCAGGGTTAGTCTGCATAGCTGATAAGCTTTTGTTCCTCCCTGTTTGTTGAGGTATCACATGACCATGGTGTTGTTGGTCACTATCAGGAGTACATATGGAACTAGAAGGGGAATAAAGGTTTTTAGAACTAAGAAGACAGCTGTCATTTCCTTGATATTGATGTGCTTGGCCTGTAGAGAGGGATGCCACTTTTCTTGAATCCTGTAGGAAGCCACAGTTGCTCCCCAACCTGAATTTGAGTCATGTGTAATCATTGTTTGGGTTGGGGTGGGGGTGGGGGGGTTGTAGTGGGAGCCCCAGGTTTAGATGGACTTGCTGGATGTCTTTTGACAGGGAAGGAGGGGAATGACTTGCTCAAGTGATGTAGGTGTTGGGACCAGATGCTTTTGAGGTACCACTGTAGCTTGCGCATGTGCATTCTTGCCAGTGGTAACATGGGGATGGTAGCTGCCATTAGACCCAGGAGACGGGGAAATTGCCTTGCCGTCACCTTCTGGGATAGTAGGGTTTCCTGGAACTGGGAAGTCAGGGAAAGCACCTTGTCCTGCGGGAGAAAGGCATTCATTTTGTCTGTTCTGATTCTGCAGCCTAGGAAAATCTTGTCTTAGCCTGGGATCAGAGTGGATTTGGGAGGGTTGATGGTGAACTCTATATTCTGCAGAAGGGACATGGTGAAGTGTGGTGCCTTGAGAGAGTACCTCTGGACTCTGCCAGTATCAGGATGTCATTCAGATAAGGGTAAATCTGAATTCCCTGAGTTCTGCAAAAGGCAATTGCTGGGGCTAGGCACTTTGTAAAGACCCGTGGGGCCATTGATAAACCAAAGGGCAAGGCAGTAAATTGGAAATGAGAGGAAGGTCCAGAGAAACACAGGAATTATCTGTGGGAAGTCCTGATGGGTATGTGTAGGTAGGCCTCCTTTAGGTCTACAGTGGCCATGAAAGCTTTGGCTGGAATTAGAAGCAGCAGGGTGGAGAGAGAAAGCATTTTGAAGGAGGGAACCTGAAGGTGAAGATTTCGGTAGGATAAGTCCAAGATGGGTCTCCGGGACCCTTCTTTGGGGACCAGGAAGAGACGGGAGTAGAAACCCTTTCCTTCTTGTCCTGAGGGGACAGGTTATATGGTGCCTAGCTTTAGGAGGTCTGCTTGAACTTGTGGCATGAGATGGGCCTGGCTTTTTGGGGAACAGAATGCCTTTCCTGGGCTTTTGTTTCCAGGATAGGAATTACCCTTTTTGGATAATGGTTAAGACCCATTAGTCTGTGGTGATGGATTGCCAAAGGGGGAGACAGTGGGAAAGGCATGCCAAGAGAGGTAGGTGGGCAAGGCAGTCACGCATTACTGGGGCTTCCCCTGTCCTGAAAGGATTGTCTGGGTTGATGAGGTGGAGCAGAAGGTCTGGCCATGGAGGGTCTTCTAGCCCCCTTTTAAATGTGGAAGAGGAGGCAGAAGTCTGAGGATTAAGCCTCACAAAGGTGGCTTTAGCAAGGTAGTTCCTATAACAATTGGGAATGGGGGACACCAGAAGATGCTTAATGTCCTCTAGTTCTTTACTTTTTTCCTGCAGAATCTTAAAGAGGTCTGCAGATTGTTTACCAAAAAAAAAACATTGTGGTCCAGTGGCCGTCCAAGATCTTGGACTTGAAATCCTCTGGTAGGTTCTGAAGTCTTAGCCATGAATACCTCCAGAGGACAGAAGCAGATGCTGCAGATGTAGCAGATGCTTCTGCAGCTTCGTAGCTGCATCTGATGGAGTGCCTGGCTGCCTGTTGGGCCAAGGACAGCTTGGAGGTAATGTCCATCTTAATGGGACTGTCAGGCAAAGATGCCAGCATACAGGAGGCTTGAGAAACTAAGTGTAGAGCATACTTAGTCATGTGGGTCTGATAATTTATGGCTCTGAAAGCCAAAGTGGAAGATGCCTTCTTTCCCATCCTATTCATATACTTGCTATCTTTATCAGTGGGTAGGAGGGAGGCAGAAGGCAGCAGTCTAGAATGCTTATCTGCAGTGCTGGCAATCACAGCTGGGTCCCAAGGGTGGTTTAACCAGGAATTTCTGATCCTCTGATAATACTTTATAGAAGCGGTCAGGGTGCATTGGGGACTGAGGCTGGGAGTCTGGGGCCTTAGTAGCTGAGTTGAAGGCATCCAAGTAAGCTGGTAGAACCGGAGGAACCGCCAAAGGAGAGGGTGATTCTACTTGCAGAAGCTCAAAGTATCTTTTTTTGTGTGTCAGTCATTTGGGACGTATCCCATAAGAAATCATCCTTCATCTTGGTGATGGTCTCACCAAACGTAATATCCTCAGGAGGAGAATCCCTTCCACAGATTCCTCATCAGGAGTGTTATATTCCTGGGATGAAGCAATCTGGGATGCATATGAAACGGAATCTTCTGAGGAAGAATCATGCTCTTCCTCCCTGACTTGAGAGGTCATGGGTGGGAGGGAAGAGGCAGACTGGAAGTCCTAGGGCTCAACAGAGGCAGAGTAGAGGGGCCTGAGGGCCATAAAGGCCTGCATGAGAGAGGAGTTGAAAGCCTGCCAGTCTTGTATGGCTTCTGCAGTGGAGGTAGTATGCTTAGTTTTCTGCTTCTTTTTGGCCAGGGTGGAAGTAGGCAGTGGCTTGGCATCAGGTTTGGAAATGAATACATCTGAAGTCTGGATCCCGGCCGGAGGTACCACCGAAACTGGTCCCCCCTCAACATCAATGGTAGATGTCATCTGGTCAAGCTCCGAGGACGTGCTGGTCATTGGCTGTGCCACGGCTTCCTCGAGGGACGTCGTTGCAGTCGACAGATCCACTGAGCACACCTCAATCCCTAGATTGGCAGTTGGCGGTGCATCGGGAAGAGGAGTGGCAGGCGAGGAAGGCCTAGGAATCTTGGTCTTCTAGTGTGGAGGTTCGGGTGCAGCCTCCGATGCAGGATCCATTCTAAGGGCTAACTGCTTAAGGCGCTGGTTTTCAAGGTAGAGGTTTAAAGTGGCCAGGCGGCTGCAAAGGGTCTTCAGCACAAAAGATTGACAAATTGCACAGGATGAGTGATCGTGTTCCTGGCCTAAGCAAAAAAAAAACACACCTATCATGGGTGTGCTTATGGGGTATCTGGCACCCGCACTGGCACTTATTCTTTTTACCTGACATCAGCTAAAGGCTACAACAACCAAGCCTAAGCAATAAAAATCAGCAAAATAAGAAAAATAGAAACCCAACGGGTTACTTATCTTTAAGATGCGACGTCTGTGAAGAAGCGATCGTACGATGTGGTCGTCTGCGGCTGAAAAGTTCTGAGGATTGTGCATGCAGACGTCACATTTAAGGCCCCTGGTTTATGACCTTACATGTGACATCCAACGCACACTGCAACAGCCAAGCTGCAGCTTTTATATAGGAGCCGACTTATGAGTCGCCTGAGGGCAGGAAATCCCACAACTAGAAAAGTGCAACATAGGAATAGAAGGACATCACACAATACCCATCTTCTCCCAATTTTCACCTCTCTCTCTCTGTCTGTTCTGAACAATTAGAATCTCAGCATTTTTTATATACCTATCTGACACTGATGATCATAGCACAGACACCCTCAATTAAAATACAAATGTCGCATGAGGTATGTTATCCTGACATTATGACTCGTTGAACTTAGGGATATCACTTTCCCAGTCTTCATCCCTGCAGCTACCCAATCTCTCATCGAAATCTCAAATTGCATTCCATTGTTGTTCACTATTTTGAAACCTTCAGCTATGCGAATTAATTACTGACTAAATTTGCTCTGACATATTGCATATCACTGATTTAAATCAAGCTTCTTTTTCCATTTTATGTGTATGAGGCTGACTGAAATGAAAAAGAGGATACCATTGCACAAATGTTTGCACACAGCTCCCAATCACTTCAAAACTTCCCCTTGCAACCTTGACCACTTCCCAATAAAATTATCTGTGACTATACATTAATATAAACGGTGATGCCAGACAGCTGCGGCAAAGGGCAGCTTATCTCTATTTTCTTATTAAATTAATTTATTATTTGGTAAATGGATGGGTAGACTGGTCAAGAAAGTAAAGTTGTGCAAGTTGCACTTATCCATAACAGTAGATGTTCGATTTCCTCACTGATGTAGTAGCTTTTCAGCTATATGGCTTGTATCCCGCCCAGGACGCAACCAGACAGCTTCCATAAGCTTTGGTTCCCTCCCACACTTTCACTCAGTCTACAGACTGATGAGCCATGGGGGGGGGGGGGGGGGGTTTAGCAGTCAAGATGAAGCTTTCTTCAGGACTTTCTTACACAAAGGTAAAGGAGGAGCATACACGTCCTGAGCTTTTTATCCCAACAAATAACGATGTACAGAAGCGGGGAAATACAGGGTGTGTGAAGCGTAAGAAATTCGAACATCTACTGTTATGGCTTAGTGAAACTTACACAATTGTACTATGTTCACTGTACTATGTTCACCTTTAGGATAGATGGGTTGATTGTATTATATTTCCTCGGTCATCAGATTTTATGAGCACGTGGGTAGCAGATGGGCCGCACAAAATTTCCTTATCTAAAGTTGAATTTAAAATTTCACTCTTTACCTCATCAGAAAATACACACATACACACACTCTAAGGCATGTTCTGATACTTGGGAAATATTAGAAACGGCATTCTCACAGGCACTATCTTCAGGATGGAGTATACAGCACAGTTTTCTCACAAACTATCGGGACAAAAAGGAAAACACGTCCACGCACAAGTCTGATAGTTAAGTGTTCTATTTGCCAAAGAGGAACAAGAATATATTGTCTTACAAATCTTTTCAATACCTATCCATTTTTGTCACAGGAGGACCACCAGAAGAAACCAGCTCCCTACCGAAATGTCGGCACTCGAAATGCCAAGTGCCAAAAAAGCTATAAAAACACAAGAGAAGAGTGAATTTTGAAAATCACTCATTTCCTTAAACATTTTTTTCCATGGGGGACAAGTCCCCCTACCCACCAAAGTTATGCATACCAGCTCAGAGATCACCATACTGCGGAGGAAATGGAATATTCCTAGAAAAGGCATCTTGGACTTAGTATATGTAAGTCTGATCTTTTGGCCATTCTGTCCCCATATTTCAGGACTCACTGTAGAGGGTTCCGACATTTCAAATGGTTACTGCAGAAGCCAGTAGTCTATTTTCAGATAACGAAGATGTAGATATGGCATCAGGGTCAGACCTGAGGTGGAAAAATGTTTGTTAGTTTGAGAAACATTCTGCAACTAGCTGCCTTTTTGAGAACTGAAGGTTGACAGCCAAGATTACTACAGGTACCATTAAACACATACGTACCCCAGGGCTGGCACAGTAAAAGGTATGGAGTGGAATGAGATATCTACTAGTAACATATCACAGTATCTCCTTAATGCAAGGGGAATACCCATCTGTTCAAATAAAACCATTCCATTCCTCCTAGCCATTGTATGACAGAAGGAATATTCCTCCAAGTAGGGTTGGGAGCACCAAGTTTCCTCTGAATCAGAGGTTTGGACTTGGGAATCTGCAGGAGAAAAAGACCTGTCACTGTGTCAGACTCCTCTTGACTTTATTTTCAAGTAAGGCTTTCTGAGCATCAGGATCAAAAGCCTTTAACAATTGCCTGACTAAGGCAAGAAAATCACCTTTTCCAACACCATATCAGACGAACAATGTTTAAACTTTTATTTATTTATTTTTTTCCACGTTTGGCAAAGAGTGATTGGGAGAATGCACTTCTACCCCACATAGACGTCCTTTTCCCTGGCAACACTTAACATCTCCTGGAGTGTCTCCCAGACCCAGGAGAGATGTCTTTCCCAATGCCTGGACTGGACACTGGGCATGCTGAAGAGAATGTGGTTGAAATTACTATATCAGAGGAAGCTGTAATGGTAAAGGAGTGGTCTGAGGAACAACTAAAGACCATTCAATATTCAATCACCATCATCTGAGGTGTTAACTGAGCCTATGGTTGTGGCAAGGTCTCTTTACTAAGTTTTTCTTTGTACATACAACAGGAGATGTAACAGATGGAATGGGTTAAGTATCCACTCTTTAACCTTGGTGGACTTCTCAAAGGTGGTATGCTTTGCTGAAACGAGTCAGCCAGATAGTTAAGTTGTCAAAATGTATGCACAAGCACCACACATACACTGTCCCCATTCGCAGTTATGCATAAGCAGTAAACTAAATTTATGTCAGAAAAAAAGATGTTATGTCTTTCCATAACAATACATCTGTGTTTTAGATCTCCATTCATTCCTTACTGATGGGACATCAGTTCCATCCTCAGAACCGACTTGGCCAATACACAAGCTCGTGCCAGCCAAAAAACTCTCGAGCTAAGTCCTACCCAGCCGCTCTCCTCCTATCTTTAGATCAAGTTTGCCCATCTGGAGTCAATGGAGGCCCTATCAGGAAGACAGGACCAAAGGATCCCCCAGGAGTCTTCAGGCAGGGGGTAGGACAGTGGGACGTAAGGAATGAAGGAAGATCTACAACACAGATGGAACATTACGGCAAGACAACTTCTTTAGCTAATGTTGTAAATCTTCATTCATTCCTTACTGATGGGACTGAGTCCCCAGCTACTTTATGCCCTGTGAGGTTCTATGGAAGGATATTCCTGAGCACCAGTGAGCCAAAGGATGCCCTTTCCCTTAGAGGCCATATCCAAATTGTAATGTGTGATAAAAGTATGAGGGGTTGCCCATGTGGCTGCTGTGCAAAATGTCATCCATACAGGCTCTGGAATGAAATGCCACCAGAGTGGACATTGACCTGGTGGAGTGAGCCTTGACTCTAGCAGGCAAAGTTAATTTGTTCTGATGATAGACAAAGATAATGCAATCTCTTAGCCATTTTGACAAGGTGACTTTGGAAACAGCTTTGCCCAATTTGGGGGCCTGAAAAAACTATGAACAGCTGGTCCGACTTTTTGAAGGATTTATTAAGTAAAAAGGTAGCTGTCTATGTACATCCAGCATATGCAAACGGTATTCATCTTTGTTAGAGAATTTTGGGAAAAAGACTGGTAAATCAATGGACTGGTTGAGACTTGAATTTGAGATAACCTTGGGCAAAAAGGAAGGGTTAGTTCAAAGTGATAATCTCTCATTATGGAAATCAAATAAGGGCAATTAACACACACAGCTTGCAACTTTGACACCCTCCTGGCTGAGGTGATGGCTACCAGGAATAAGGTTTTCCAGGATAAAAACTTTATGTCACATGTGGCAGAAGATTCGAAGGGTGAACAGGTTAGAGTTTATAGGACCAAAGAAAAACTCCAAGGTTCAGTAGGGTTTTTAACAGGTGGTCTGAGATGTAAAACACCTTTCATGAAAGTTTTGCAAAGATGGTGGGACATTAATGAAGAGTCATTAAAGCCATTATGAACACAGGCGATTGCTGCTAGGTGAACTGTAACAGTAGAGGCTGAGGCTCGTGCAAGGAGTAGAGTCAACAGGTATTCCAAAACCTTACGGACCGGGATTTAAAGTGGGTCTAATCCTTGTTCTTTGGCCCAGATTACAAACCTGACCCATTTACTGTGATAGTTTCCTGGTGGAGGGTTTATGAGAAGCCAGAAGAATATTTCGGACTGGGGAAAATAGGCTCATCTGCCTGGAAAGCAGCGGAAGTTTATAGGTGTGTACTAGGCTAATGGCCCTGGAGCCTATACAAGCCTAGCCCATAGGATTATCCTGGCATCATGCCACTCGACCTTAGTTCCCAATGCCTCTGTCGAGTACAGCCACTGGAGTGATCTCAGAGGTGAAATTTCTATTTCCCATCCACTGATCAAGATTTCTATTGAAGAGGGCCAGTGAGGTGTTCTGTTTGACATGTACGGGAGGTCTATCCCATAGCATGGACAGTCTCTGGGTTATGAACCTGTCCCTCCAGTATGTTCTGCTGATTGTGGTAATGAGCTTGAGGTCTCTGAAGCGTGTGGTGCTGAGGGATTGGGATTTTTTTAGATGTAGCATTTCTAAGAGAGCTGGGTCAGACATGGCTTTGTAAGTCTAAGTAGGCGATGTGAGATAGAGAATAGTTGGAGTTTTTTTTGAGTCTGCCCATATAGGGCAAGAGTTTAAGGCCTAGGCTCCTCTTTGTGAGGTACATTTGTGGCCTCTCCAGTTGTTGCAGGTGGGGAATTGTACTCGATGACTAGCCTAATGAGGGAAGAATAGAGGGAGACAATGACCTCTTTCTTCCTCGATGCTTAGTAAAGAGATGTGCCACATAGAAGGATTTTCTGATCTAAGTGGCAATGTGGTGCTCAAAAAAGAGATGTTGCTGTCAACCTGTGTTCCTAGATCTCTTACAATGCCTTCTGTGTTCAGTGGACTACCACTGATGTGGTAAATAATGGGAACAGGGGTTTTCCCAAAGGGGATAATGACACATTTTTTGGCATTGAGCTTAAGGCCATGGTTCTGACACCAGTCGTTGGTCTCAGTGAGGCCTTTCTGTAGATGTCAACATCACTTGGGGAGTTAATAGCAGCTCCCTACTTGCAATTGTCTGAAAACTTTGTCAGCCAGAGTCCCTTTGTGTTGGCCTGGACTTCAGAGAAGTAGATACCAAACAGGAGAGGACCCAGGACCGAACCCTGTGGGACTCCACTCGTGACTGGTCGGCAGTCTGACTTGGGAGTCAGCTACTTTCACACTGTGGGTTCTATCTGTGAGCCAGTTTGCAACACACCTAGTGATATAGGGGTTGATGCCTAGCTTAGTGAGTTTTTCTATGATTCCTGAGTTGGGAATGGTATCAAAGGCCTTGGGCAGATCAATGTAGGCCATATGAACCACCTTGCCTTCATCCACAGCTCTGGTGGCTAGCTCAAAGAAACTGACCAGGTTGAGCAGCCATAATCTACCCTTCACAAAACCAAACTGTGTGGGATCCAGAGTTTGGAGATTCCCTATATCCTTGTTTATTAGGTCCACGATGATGCGTTCTACAGATTTGCATATCAGACTCATCAGGCTAATGGGGCGATAGTTCCCAGGGTCTGTAGTCACTCCTCCTTTGTGGAGAAGGACAACTGTGGCAGTGCACCATTCGGGAGAGACAAGGCCTGAGGTGAAGCTGTGATTGAACAGAGCACACAGGTGAGGTGCCAGTTCACTCTGTAGTTCATGTAGAACACAGCCAGGGATATTGTTAGGTCCCATAGAAGCTGTATTCTTGGCCTTGGACAGTGCTGTTTTAACCTGTGCAGCAGTAATACTGGGTGCCTGGCAATCTACTGGTATTGTGATTGGTCCTGGGGGGGGGGAGTAAAGTTGGCACTGAACCTGTCAGCCAGTATAATGGCAATATCTGTTGGCTAGGTATAAGAGGTACCATTGTGCAGCAGCTCAGAGAAAATATGGGTATTGCCATGGACACTTTACCTAACTATAGAAGGCTTTGTGGTTGTCTTTACTATCTGCTGCAATTCTGTTTTCATACAGGATTTGATGAGGGATCTCAGCTTTTTGTCGAGGCTGATAAGGGAATTTTTCCAGTCTTGGGAGTTCACCTTATTCTCCATCAGTTTCCTCCTTCTGTTGTAGAGTTTGTTTATGGCAGGGAACCACAAGATTGGCTTCCTTTTTTTGGGGGGAGAGCGTCTTGGTTCTACTGGGTATGGCGAGATCCATGCATTTGTGTACATGTTCATACAGTGTATTGGTGTATGATTTGGCAGTCATGCAACTATTCTCCATTTGCATGGGTGCCGTGAAGTTAGCCACCTCTGTTTTTAGGAGCCCAAAGTTAGCTTTGGAGAAGTTTTTCAAGGTGGTTATCTTTGTGGGGGTGGGGTGGGGGGTTGGAGGGATGTGGATTTCCAAGGTGATTAAGTTTGTGGTTGGATCTAACCAGGGAGGAGTTGACTACTGGTGTAGAGCAACGGTCGACCATGTTAGCAATGACCAGGTCAAGGATGTTGCTACCTCTAGTGGAGGTAAGAATGATCTAGTCCAGGGCATTGGAATTAATGAATTCCAGGAAACGTTGGGGAAGTGTATTGGTACATGAGTAGTTTTCCCAGTTAATGGAGAGGTAGTTGAAGTTGCCAAGTCACACCCCAGTCCGATGAGCCCACCTCCAGGATAGGAGCCCCGAGAGGACTAGGAGATGCCGGAACAGCCAGAACCATAGAATGCACCATAGAAAAAATTGGTGCCAAACTAGGGGGCATGGTGCCGACAGATCAGTCACGGTCCCGAGGGTGGACCGGCTCCGAATGGAGTGAAGTCCAGATGGTAGGCTCCAGAACTGTGGAAGGAAACATCACAGGAACTGAAGGCATAGGCACTGGGGTAGACATCGGTACTGAGGGCTCCAAAGCCTGCAAAGAGGTTGAAGGGGGATATGTTGGAGTCTATGCAGAAAAACCTTCACCTCCAGGTGGGAGGGAAGTCTTGGTATGGGTTGGAATTCCCTGGCTGCCAAGAGCTGATCGACAAGCTTCACTACATCTATTTTAGAAAGACTCCTGGCGGACTGTGTTGATACTCTGGAACGAGAGTCAGGTCTCTCAAGAAAAGGACTATAACTGTTGTTCAAGGAAGGGGTCAATAGTAGGTGAGTGTCTCGTCCTGGGCAAAATTTCAGGTTTCGGCACAGAGGATGGAGCCATGAAGGAAGTCATTGTCAGTACCGAAATTGTGTCTGGTACCAAAGTAACTATTGGTACTGAAGCAGATATCAGTGTTGTCGGTTCTGTGGTTGCCAACTTTGGCACCATACAGCTAGTCGTGGGCTCTGGAGATGAAAGAGTCGGTGGAGATATTTTGGGTATTTTTAGTTCTGATTCTGTCTGAGAGTGTTTTTGGTTCCATAGAACTCAGGGAAGCCAGAACCGAATGGCTTCACTTTTTCTTTTCTTTCCTGGGAGGTGGTGAGACCTCTGCCTCAGAAAGGGCCTCCAAAAAGGATTTTTTTAATAAAGCCTTCAGAATCAGTTTATTCTTGCGCTCTGCCAGAGTGCGAGAACTAACATTTTTACACAGGTCACACAGAGGTTGTACCTGGAGGTGGGGAACTCTGAGACAGTAGACACACAAACGATACCCGTCAGAATTGGGCATCTTTCTTCCACACTTGTCACACTGTTTGAACACGGTCGTTCCTTTCTTGTCAGATATATTTGGAAGATCCTAATAGCTAGACAGAAAGGAAAACAATATAGTCACAAGATTTAACCAACAGCAGAAATAACAAGGTAAACGCACAGAAGGGAGAAATTACCCACTTTTTTTGGGGGTTAACAAAGGAAGAAGGAAATAAGAGGGAAATACCAACGATGGTAAGGTAATTACCACAAGGGTAAGGGAGAGGCCCATACCAACAATGGTACAAAGACTACCAAAAAGGCTAGGAAAGGGGAGAAAACACTCAGACAAAATATAAAGTAGAGCGAAGTATTACTGCTAAGAAAATGAAGGGCTAGAAAAATACTTCTAGATATCAAAAATTTTATTACTTAGCTGAGAGCTGGCTTGGCACATCTTGAGAAGTACGTGGCAAATGAGATCTGAAGATAGGAGGAGAGGGCCACTATGGGTAGGACTTAGCTTGAGAATTTTTTGGCTGGTGCGAGCTTGTGTATTGGCCAAGTCAGTTCCGAGGACGGAACTGAAGTCCCATCAGTAAGGAATGAATGAAGATTTACAACTCCTCAATCTGATGGAAAAAAAATTGCCAGGTACGTTTGTCACACTGTGAAGAGAAACTCTTAACATACCCAATAATAATCCCTGCCCTATAAAACACTTCCCTTCACTAACTTTTCATAAAAACAGAAAGTTTGCATAAGCAGTACATTTTCCGAAACATAAAAAAAGCCCTCAAGAGAGCTTACACCTATAAATAGTGCTCACTCTGCACTACATCTCTAACCCATTTTTCTTATGTTATCTGAAACCTCAAAGATAAAATAGGTAAATATTCCCCTTCCTGGGGATGACTCACAAAGATAAAGTGAGAGGAAAACACACTATGGGGAACACGAGAACAGTGAAACAGATCATGGGGAATGCTTACTATTTACTTATGTCTATTCTGCAAAGAACAGCCATTTATGTTTTGCTCTTATCTTTGCTAGCCAGAAGTATGTTGAAATTACTGGACAGCACCATCTACTTAATACTTCACATGTAAGGTTACCACGTCCTTTTTTTTTTGGGCTCCTGTCCGGGCGGTTTTTGAAAATTCTGCGATTTGTCTGGGTTTTAAAACCCGGACAAATCGCAGAATTTTCAAACAACAGACATCCCTATTTCGGAGTTTTTCCTCCGCTTTGTTTTTTTTTTTTTTGATTGGCTCATATACCAGTATACGAGCCAATCAAAAAACGGAGTTCTGTTCAATGCGGAACTGCTTGATGTTCAACACTGAACAGAAGAGGGTCCGCTGTGCACGTTTTTGATTGGCTCGTATACCAGTATATGAATCAATCAAAAAGCGGAGCTCTGTTCAATGCAGAACAGCTTGATGTTCCGCATTGAACAGAATAGGGTCCGCTGTGCGAGGTTTTGATTGGCTCATATACTGGCATACGGGCCAATCAAAAAAAAAATAAATTAAAAAAAAAAAAAAAATTATGCTAACCCTAGTCTTAACAATTCTGCTCTTGTTCCTTCAGCCTAAAATGCAGGGTTTATCCAGAAAGTGACTGGCGCTGGGTTCTGAAACACGCATGCCTTTGTGAGACACTACCTGAAGCAGAAGTTTTAAAACTGTTATACACAGTAGCATATCCTTATTTTATTTATTTGATAACAGCATAGGTGGGGCTGGTCCATGGACCCTTTTCAGCTATAACTCAGATACAATGAGATAAATAGCAATGGCAGACACATACAACAGACACAGAAGAAAACATGGTTATAGCAGTCTGAGAGCTTGCAGACTAATCATTTAAGTGCTCAGTAGATTTGTATTGTAAATAGTTAAGCAACCGCTTGAGATCACAGCACATCTACAGTGCATATTAAATTATAATACTCGCATAGCTAGCAAAGAAAAAAAAAAGACTGCTTTACTAAATCCTTAAGTCCAACATCTGTTTAATGGTTAAGTTAGGTTGGTAATATATGGGTGCAAGTTTTAACCTTTGTCAATAAAGCAGATGCAGCAGGTGATTAAGTAGTTTTTTTCCCCCATATCTGGTGAAATCTATTACTTTTCTGTGGTTGGAATTTAAAGGGTTCCATTTAGATGGAACAATTTTTCTAAATTTCTTTTTTCCAATGACAAGAATGTAAAACTAAAATAAACTGGAACAACAATTGAGTGGTCTTTCAAAAAGGAAATGCAGAAGAAAAGTGAACAAAGTTACACTGTACTGAACTATGAAAAATGTAAGCAACTGCAATTCTTTAAAAAAATGAAAATAAAAAAGGGTGCATTGTACTCAACTTTTTAGTAAATATGTTACACCTGCATATAAACATTTTACATATACTACTGTTTGAAACCTAATGATCCTTGAAGATACTAAAAGGGAAAGGACATTGTGTTATTTGGGACTCACTTCATCCAAGAAGTCAACATAGAAGCATCACTGAAAATTAAAAAAAGAAAATCCTGCCTGGAACACCTGCAAGTAGCTAAAAGTAGAGACTGTTAGCTAAGGGATTTGCTGGATTAACTTGCTGCACCATGCAGACACACAATAGGCTGCCATTAAGAACATTTCCAGATTCTATTCTGATCTTAAAAGCTAATGACAGATAAGGCACACACACTATATCTCTACCTAAAATTAGTTGCAATAGTCAACAAAGTTTGCTGTACACCATTTCTCGATTTGGAACTTTTACTTTCAATTTCCCGTACAAGGTTATTTATGTTTAAATGGACAGGGCTTTGAATGTGTATTTTAGGGAAAAGGGAATGGCTTTCTCAAGTGTTTTGTAAAATGCAAAAATATTTGAAATATTCATTGCGTTGGAAGCACGTCTGATAAAATGAGCAGTGCTACTGGAATGACATCTGTTGGGTAATGTAATGTAGGTGGATATGTGAAAAGAGACTGTTTTAAGAAGAAACTCAAGATTAGTATGCACAGACACCCTGCCATGTGGAAAATCAAATCAAGAAGCTCGCATATGAGAATCTTAAACTGCAAAATAATTCAAGGGGAAGTGACTGTAGCTAATAATCCTTTCCAAGAAACTGTTCAATCATAACTTTTGGCCGTCTCAAAAGGAGGCAAAATTACTTTTCCAAAACAAAAATAATGTATAAAACTTGATTCCCAAGCTAGCATGACAGCAGTAATTGGGAGAGAGTAGAAATTCATGCATGACTTTCTTAACAAATGTATGCATTACACACCCAAGTGAACAACTGTGCAGCCATGTAAAAGCATTTAGAAAGCCAACCTGCCTGCCAGGTGCACTTCTGAATGAGAAATACATCAAGTCAGATTATAATTAGGAAACAAGATTTTTTACTGTCTAATTCACTGAGTGGGTGTACAAATCCAGCTAATTAGGCATGGTTCAAGTGCAAACTGTTTTCTAACATTCAGGACCATCTGCCACTTTCACAGAACCCCATGTGTTCAGGAGTGTGGGTAACACTTAGCAAAGGAGGTCCAGATGAACGCAAACCAGCGTCTCATGTTCCTGTGACAGCAGACTACTGCAGAATGCAAACGTTCCAAAACCTGTAGTGTCAGTGGTTACACCAAAAGGAATAAGATTAGAGAGGAAAAACAATACCTGAAATATTCATATTGCTCAAATATACCTAAAAGATTCCAAACAGTTCATGGGCTTATAGCTACCCTTGAAGGCTATTTTAAGCCTAGCCAATTTTCCTTTCAAAGGTGAGAATCAAACCTTGTACATTGTGTTTGTGTGGTAAACACCTCAACTACTGCACCAGCCCCCAATTCCAACTATGTATTTGTGACTGCATGTCATCACATTTCTTACAGCAATACCCTTCAGCTATAACAGTTTGAAAAACATTCATCTACGTTAAGTCAAGGAATCGAACCCTGATCTCTCTCGTCACAGGCAGGGATACTCACCACTGTACTAACAATGAAGCCAGCTCCATACTTGTCACACATGCATTACGATTTTTTTTAACTAATACCCATGGTAAATACTGAATCATATTAATTCATCAATAAAACTTTTTAAGTGTAAAATAACACATTTAACCATCCTGTGAGCCTCCTAGTTGAAGCTACTAGTAAGATGCTATTGAATGTTCCACATATTGCCCCTTTTTCCACAGTAACAGAGGTAGTTTTCCACATTTTGGAGATGTAAGTTGGGAGCTATGGCAATATGTCCTGTCTTAAAATACTGTGAGCAGTCATGTTACTAGGAGTTTCACACAGATAAGACATGTTGAATATTTTAAATGCATGAAATCCTGACAAGTCACTGGTCAACAGTTTCAACAGATGTTAACAATGCACCCTAAACAATTACATGCTCAGTTTACCTGCCATACCAGGACAATCCAGAAGACTGTAGTACTTCCTTCTAACACTCACGACAATGTTCTACAATCAGCTACAAAGATCTCAATGCCTACATATATCTGACAGTAATGTACTACACTGGCACTGTGCATTTACATTAGAATGAGTGCAACACGTATCTGGATGTTCCAGGATTCATACAGGACAAACTTATTTTTATAATGTATACTTGTACTAAAATCACTCTGCATGCCCTATGCATAAAAATCAATAGAAAGCCAACAACCTAGATAGTTTCTATGTTCTGTTCCAGATTATTCATCCAAAAGCCAGTGGTGCCTTATTTTTGTTCCCAAGCTCACTATTTTCAATCTTTGTGAAAACACCTCTCAGTCTCACAAACTGTCAGCCACTCGTATTGTCAGCTTCAACATCTTCTCATGGTATTAGACAGGTCTTTAGCTAAGCCCTGTTCATCTGCACCCAAGAACAACACACCCTCACCTAAAAGATGTACATGAGGTAGCATCATAGAATTGTATTTGCATACCCTGGATTTTGTTGATTAAAAATTAACTGCACCTGTAATCCAACAGGTGGCAGTGAAGTGCCAGCATTCATCTTGCCCTCACTGCAGGGAAATACATTGGGTTGTCATCTACTCTGTCATTAATACACCTAAATGTATTACACTTACCAGCTTCCCAGGATAAGTCCTTGACCTGAATCACCTGAAGTGTGATCAGTCAATTTTTGTCTATGCTAAGGGTTGATCTCCCACTCCAGACTTGAGATATCCATTCAGAAAGGCCGGAATCGGAATAGAAAACTTCTTTTGAGCAGTCTGCTGTATTCTACTTACTAGATCAGTATTTGGCACGGGTCTATGCTAATCGTCGGAAGACAAAATCCATCGAATGGCTTTTAAGTGAACACTACCTGAACGTGCTTTTTGTCATATAGGCTGATCAATGTAAATCCTTTCACTGAATAGTCATAGTTGGCCATCTTTGGTACAGGACAGCAAACCTGCCCTTTCCCTACTGCAGTGCGATCTTGGAGTTAGTATATACAATTAGCAGGGGTGTGGGGGGCACAGCTCCCCCCACATAATGAATGTCTGGTGTTAATGTAATCTCCCTGTTGTAACACTTCCTTGCAGGTGGCCAACTATGAGCATTCGATGAATGGATTTACGATGATCAGCCTATACAATAAACAGCATGTCTGATGGGTAGTGTTTGCTTAAAAGCTGTTTGATGGATTTTGTCTGATGATTAACCACAGATTGACCCATTTGGCACATATACGGCATGACTAGACCCTATTCCCTCTACATGATCCAGTCTCTAGTGGGGCATATGAGTACTGCAACAAGTGTTGCATCTTTTTTGGGTCTATATTACGTGATCGAACAGTGAAATGTTCGAACACGTAATAATTGACCCCTAAATATCGAACCGTCAGAATGTTGAACGGTTCAATGGAGATCTCCCTACAGTGCGGACATGGAAGTTTTCCATTGTCTGCACTGTAGTGCGATCTCAGAGTTGGTATATTTAAGTAGCGGGGGGTTGTGGGGGTGCAGGGGGGCTTGCTCTCTTGCTCAGAGTGTTTTAATGGTTTGTTTGGGTGTTTCTTTTTCTTTGCCGTTCGACATTACAGCGTTTCGATATGTTGGGGGCAATTATTACGTGTTCGAACATTTCACTGTTCGATCACGTAATATAAACACTGTTTTTGGATTCATATTATTAGCAACATTCCCCCTGGGATACAATCCTGGCCTTGTTCAAAAGCAAAAATGTCAATATCCTATAGCATATCCAACAGAGACAGTCTTGAACAGGCCATCTAACTAATCAAAGCTCATTTTCAGTAGAGGCTGGTGAAGCACTCCTGGACAATATGACTAATGGAGCATAGTTAGTCAACCAAATGAGTTACAAAGACATTTCCATCATTAAAGCAAGACAAACAAGCAAGAATCCTAACTACATAAAAGAAGACAGTGTTATTTTGGCTTAGAATATTTTAAACCGTGAGTTAACTATGAATAAAGTAAAGTAAATAAACTAGCAATTTATGCACATATTCCACACAGTACTTGCTCACTCTGCATCCCCTTTTATGCTCTGTATCAGGCCAATGACTGAAATTAGTCCTTTAGGTACCCTGCATTAACCTGATTAACAAATTTGTTCATCTTCCAATTAACCGCTTAATCCAGTGGAAAGCAGTGGGGGCAGTTGGACCTATCCTGTCAGTTAGCTGTTGAAGGGCATAGCAGCTCACAATGAACAGTAAATCATCTAATCACAGGATACTTGCACACACACTCACACTCATATGCACATCTGTGAACAGCTCACAGTTTTCAATCTACACCACGTCTTTGGGATATGGCAGGAAACCAAAGCATCTGGTGAAAATTCATATAAGATACAGGGAGGAAATGCAACCTTCACAAAGAAGGAAACCCAGCTGAGAACTAAACTGAACAAAGAAGCACTGTGAGGCAGCAGCATTAACTACTGTGCCTCTGGTTCACTCCGCAAATAGTAATACAATACAAGAAACCTAGAGAGCTCTGGTGCAAGCAGTATCTATGAGGAAAATCAATGGAAGAATAAACTAGTTAACAGAATGAACCAGGACACAAGGAAATGCATGGTGGGTAAGAGAAGGGGATGAAGTTAGCTGTTTGAATGCACTCAACTTCCAAAGACCTGTCCCTTGTTAGAACAGCAACTAAAAGCATGGAAGATGCCTTTGCCCAGGCACTTAGAAGTTCAACTGCACTCTTTACTCATTAGGAAATGACAGAATGAGCAGCAGAAACTGAGAAACCAAAATTATCTAATGGTGATGGAAGTTCATCAGATTCTTACCTTGAAGCAATATCACTGAAAAGCAAATTCTTAAAACTATCTATAAGATCTGTAGATTCTGTATCAAAGTCTTCTTCTTTCGGCTTTTTCCCCAGTTAGGGGTCGCCACAGCGGATCACCTTGTCCACTCATAGAATTTCAATGCTATTTTTGTCTAATGACCATGCACTCCTTGTTAATACCCACCCTTACTTCCTTTCTCAAGGAGAGAGAGAGAACACTTAATCTTGGGGTAAACATGACAGTATCAATCCAGTCACCCACATTTAATTCATTGCTTAAGCTGCAGAGGGAGTTTACTCCAGAGAAGGGGGGGGAGCACATGGAAATGGATCTATATCTCTCAACATTCCGTTTACATGCTGATGAAGGTTTAGGCCTCTGATTCTGGAGTTAGCAAAGTTGTCTGGCTTACTAAGATATAGGTCAAGGACCACTGGATCTCTAATGGCAAGTTAAGCGAAGGACAGATCACCCTCAGGAGTCTATAAGAGACAGGGTACAGGGGAGAGGGCTGCAAACCTCTTGCAATAACTTAGGATTTTGGGAGTAGAATGCTTTTTAATTAGGAGATTCCATGGCTTTTTGTGTTTGCTGATAATGCTGAATGAGGTATACGTCAAAGTAAGTGTTGCACTCTGTAATGATTTTGATCAGTGCTGAATATAGGGGAATGATATTTTATAAACTGTGCTAAATATGGCTTCCTGACTACAGTTGCCACGTGATGATCAAAGGACTGTGAACTACCAATACAAGTGCCCAGGTCCCTGACTAACTTTTTGTTTTGTAAGGAAGTGATATCTATACCATATACTGTGAATAATGGCTGGTTTCCAAAATAACTACTACTACACTTAACATTTAATTTAAGCCCATTATCTATAGACCAGTATTAAGTGGGGTAAACTCTTTCAGAATGTTACAGATAATCTGAGTGAGTTTTGACAATTACACTGTTTACATTCATCTGTGAAATTGGTTAACAGAGGTCCTGGTAATCCGTTTTGAAATCAGAGAAGTAAATACCTAACAGGTAAAGACCTAGTAAAGACCCTGAGGAATTTTACTGGTTACCTTAACACTATTTGAAGAGACACCATCCACATAAATTATTTGGGTTCTGTCTTTCAGCTGGTCAACTATCCATCTTACCACACAAGGATCTATGTTTAATGCTGATAGTTTCCTTACAATTCTGACGGGAGCTATGGTACCGAATGCTTTGGTCAGGTTGAGTATGAAGAGCATGACCACCTTCCTTTTTGCTGGACACACTGCCTATTCATAAAACAGACTATTGTTCCGTTTCAGAAAGACCCATCTGGTTCCTATTAAAATAAGTGAGGTTTCATAAAGACTAGAACAACATCCACTCTTAGTTCAGCAGCTTATAGGTGCCTTACTTGCTTACATCATGGTCAAATGTAACAAAGGTGTTACAGTCAAAGAAACGTTATTGTTATTTAGGAAACACAAGTCTTACCTATATGGAATTTTGAGTGTCAGCTCCTTTTACAGGAGAAAACAAACACAAAAAGACAGACATGATATGTATTAAAGAACAAACAATAACTATAGTACAAAAGTAAATATCTAGGTAGCTGACACACATGTTTGTACACTATTTGTGCATACTGGACAACACTGACTACTAGATGATTAACACTTGAAAAGAAAAGTGAGATTAGGTGAGATTGGAATTGCACTTGAATGAGAATATATTAAGTTTAGTATGCAATAAATAAATAGAATTACTGTATGGAAAAACAAACGATGAGAGCATAACAACCTATTATAGTTTTGATACATCCAGATTTATGTCTGACTTAGCAAATCTTACTGCAGTTGAATAAAAAACGTTCATGAATCTGGAGGTCCTGCAGCAGACAGTCCGTAACCTTCTACTAGTAGCAAGTTTAGTGAACCAACCATATGCTGGATGAGAAGCGTCACTCTGTATTTTGTGGGACCTCTTTTTACATCTTATTTCAAAGAGCTCCTGTAAGGTAGGAAGACTAGTGCCCATGACCTTTTCTGCTGTTCTGATTATTCTTTGCAGCTTCTTCCTTTTGGCCATTGTGCTTTTATTGAACCATACACTGCAGTTGCTGGTTATAATGCTCTCGATAGCTCCTCTGTAGAAGGCATTTAAAGCATTAATAGAGAGCTTTGCTTTTCTCAGCCTTCTTAGGAAGTGTAGTCACTAGCAGGCTTTTTTTTTTAATTAGCTGGCCTGTGTTTGTACTCTGTCAGAAAAATATGTATTAGTATATGTATTAGTAATATGCTTAGTGCATTTAGACCTTGAAAAGGGTTAACACATTTATTCTATTTTACACTGCATAAATCTGTAAAAATTGCAGAAGCTTTCTGACCTTGTATTGTCATGAAATATGTGCAGCTAAAATCTTTGCTTATGCCTTGGAAATTTACTAAGAAGCAGATGATTTCTGCTTGTGTCAGGAAAATAATGAATAGAACAATACCACTTGTATAAATGTTATGAAACTTAGACAAGGCGTTCTGCTTGTGCTGTGAGAAAATACACCGCGGCAGAAGCTATAGATAATTAGAACAAAGACTGCTTGAAAATATGAACTGCAATCAGCATTTGCTTGTGTCTGAGCTAGAAAAGTACCTTGAAATGTAACACATGCATTAGAACTATACAATAGAAGCTTGCCCACCAAGGCCAGGTTGTTTTTCTCAAAAAGTTTCTCACAAATCTAGTCATGTCAGCAGAAAATCTGAGTAACATCTGCTGTAGAACAATGCTGAAAGTTGTGTTTGATTACGTCAGCTATAGAAGGCCATGTCTTGTAAAACAGTATAAGAATAGCATACTTCCTGTTAGTAGTTAGGCAAAATCTTGTATTTGCATGTTTTTGTCTCCTTGCTGCAAGTTATTAAATGTGCCTTAACTGAACCTTACGTGTATTGGTCTTTGAAGTTTTTTCCTTTGACAGATTGGTCCTTCGTACCGGAAACCCTCACTTCGCCTCGGATCAGACAGGCCAGGTGGATTGAAACCGTACGGCGAAGAAACCACATTGGTTCTTCTTATTTGAAAAGTCCTCCGACTGAATTGTTGTACAAAAGAAGCCAGCCACTTTCTGATCTGCGACTGAAGAACGGGTTTACACGAACCAGGTGATCAATCACGAAGGCTCAGGTAAGGTGAATCTACCTTTTTTTCTGTTTTAGATCAGGGACTAGATTTGCATTGCTTTTGTCAGGACTATATTTTTATAAGTTAGGGATAAAAAAAGATTGCTGTCTTGTCATAGATCAGGGAAACAGAGCAGGTAGGCAGTCATTCTGAAGAGACTATAACAAAATCCGTGGTACCACGTTAAAAATAAGGAGTTACGTAATGATTAAAAGGGTAGAACAAAATGGGTAATAATTGCACAAAAAGACCCCAAAATCCGCCGTTAACCGAAGACGTGAAATACATGCAGTCACAGCGTGCTGATAATATTAAATACTATTCAAAATGGTTAATAAGTATGAATTTGATGGTAAACTAGAAAAATCCTCGCTTATCAAACTTGTCAAACAGCTTAAAACAGATTCCAGAGGTCGGGTACAAAAGCAGCGCCAATTAGGAATTCCTCAGGCACACAGGTGGATTGAGGAAGTAAACCGTAGGGAACAAAAGAATAATAATTTGAAAGCAATGTTTTTAGATAAGGAGGACGATAACCTAGTAATAGCATGAGCCGCTCCGCCTCCTTTACTAGAATATGAAGCAAGTGAACAAGTTAGTCCACCCCCGCGATATCCTGCTGTCATTGTAAATAGAGATACTACAAAAGCGAAACAGTTTATTAGAGATCCCGTCGAGACCAGGTCTCGAACACGGGCAGGTAATTCAAAAGGGGACATTGAGCTATATCAAATGAGTAGGAATTCACGATCTAGGAGTGAAGAAGAAATATGCCCGCTTATAGAAGTGCCTAATCCTCAGGCAGGGCAAGAAAGTCAGGACCCAACTATTCTAGTGTATAGACCGTGGACTCCGGAAGACATCCGGAAAGCCACTGAGGAAATTCCCCATCCAAAAGTTAATTTTAGAAAGTTCTTAGAAGATTTGCAAGGTATGAGGCTAAGTTATAATTTAAACGGAGAAGAGGTAGAAAAAGTAGTCAGACAAATTGTGGGACCAGACTGGCACATGATTAGTGGCGACTGGAATCCCTGTGACGCTGCGCTCAGGCCCCTCCCACATAGCAGCACAGAACTAGACAACAGAGTGAAAAGTCTTACAGACTGCATCTCTGAGAAATGGAAGCCTAGGGCAGACTGGACTTGCATTAATCAATGCATCCAACAAGAAGGCAAAACTGTTGACAGATATTATGCCAGACTGTTAGAATGTTTTATAACCATTGTGGAATGCAGGTTCCTGAAGATCAGACACACAATTCCCCATATGAGCAGCAGCTAAAGAATGCATTTTTGAAAGGCAGTATTGCACCCATAAGCAGTTTTATTACAAAGCACATGGTAGATCATCGTACAAGCAGATTACATAGTCATTACTTGAATATGCTAGGCATGCCGAAAGGCATTTTAATAGCAAAAAGTAAAAGAAAGCCCAAGTATTTTCTGTAGAAGATGGAGCAGAAGTTTATGTAGTACAGTCCGGGAAAAAGGGCAAGAGAAATGCCCAGGGAAACAAACAATCTGATCAGCGATCAGAGGACTTTGAAGGGCGAAAGAAAAGGGGTGAATGTTTTAAATGCGGTAAAAAGGGACACTTGGCAAGGGATTGCAAGAAAAACAAGAAGGCAACCACGGAAGACAAGGAGGGTGAGGACGGACTATATGATAGTCAGGAATCACTAGAAGGGGATAGCAGAGATATGACAAATGAGAATGTGATAGAGGGAGCAGAGGATGTGACAGAAGAAAGAGAGGAAGTGCAAGAAGTTACGGATAGTGAAGAAAATGAAATATTGGATTTAGCTTTATTGAGCTTAGGGCTCTATTTAGCAGACATGAAACCATAAGTTACACTCCTGGCAGAAGGGAGGGAAGCCAGATTCTTGTGTGACTCAGGGGCATCACGGACCCTGATAAATCCCTACAAACTGCCAGAGAATTCAGAGTCATCTGATTACATACTAGTGAAGGCAGCTAATGGACAGCTGTACCGGGAGCCCCTCTCATAATATTGCAATAACTGATCCTGTTTCAGGATTGACCCAGAAAAGCAAAATTGTTGTTTCTGCAAAATGCCCAGTAAATCTCTTGGGCAGAGACCTTATGCAGCTATTTAGTATAGCAGTAGTTCTGACTATGCAGGGTATGGAAGCACAGCGACAAGTTGATACCTTTGCAGTGCAATCGGAGGGTGAAATGTTTTATTGGTACAGCCAGGTCTTGGTTATGACTGGTCCAGGGGCAGTAACCAAAGAATTGATAAATGTAGCCATCAGCAAGTTCCCCACCCTTGACATTGATAAACAGCATTTGTTGCACTGTACTCTGTATTATTGTAGCACACCAGGACCTGATAAGGAATATGAGAAAGAACTGTTTAGAAATCGTGCAAACAGATTGATATTACGTAATCTGTACTGGGACATGGAAGGGAACAGTTTAGCCAGCTGTTAACTGCCCCAAGAGTTCTTTGCACTCTATAAATCTAATTGATTACCACACGTTAGCTTAACTAAGGACAATGTAAAATGGGCAGACTTAGGAGAAAAAGTCACAAGATGGGAAAAACAGACAGAGTTAGAACTGTCAGAACAGGGAATACAAATGCAGAAGTTGAACTGGATAACTCAGACCCACCCAGCTGTACACTTGCAGTCTAGCAAGGACAGCTGATTAGCACTCCTATTGAAGGAGGAAGAGAATGCCTTACAGAACATACCAGAAACCCTTTGGTCAACAGGAAAGTCAGATGTAGGTCTTATTCGTACAGCGGGGCCAGTTACTATTACGCTAAAGTCAGCATTTAGACCACAGAAAAGACAGTATCCCTTAAGAAAAGATGCAGAGATAGGAATCAAACCTATTATAGCAGCTTTACTTAAGGAAGGGGTGCTGGTGGAATCCCCTGATTCACCATGTAACACGCCCTTATTTCCTGTTAAGAAAGCAAATGGAGAGTGGCGTATGGTCCAAGATTTACAAGCTGTAAATGACGTAGTAATACCAAGGGCACCGACAGTGCCAGACTCACACACCCTGTTGAATGATTTAAAACCTCAACAGAAATATTTTTCTGTGGTAGATATCAGCAATGCGTTCTTCTTGATACCGATACACCCTGACAGCCAGTATTGGTTTGCATTCACATTTCAGGGGAAAAGGTATACATATATGCGACTACCACAGGGATATTGTGAAAGTCCGACAATATTCTCACAAGAAATGGCAAGCAACTTGGCAGGATTTACCCCACTGAGAGGTAGTCAGGTTTTACTTTATGTTGATGATATCCTGCTGGCGGCCCCCACTCAGCAAGATTGCAAAGAAGATACCATAGTGCTGTTGCAATTTTTAGCCACTGAATGACAAAGTAAACAAAAATAAACTGCAGCTTTGGAAAAAACAAGTTAAATACCTAGGATATGTAATATCCAATGAGGGTAGGACATGAGAGGAGGACAGGAAAAATAGCGATTTTACAAGCACCAAAACCCACTACCAAGAAGGAAATGATGTCCTTCCTGGGTACGACTAATTTTTGTCGGAGCTGGATTCCAAACTATGCCTTGGAATCTGCACCGCTGACTAACCTGATTTATAAAAAGCCTATGGCAGCACAGGATTTGTTACAATGGACACCAGAAGCAGAATCTGCTTTCTGCAAACTGAAACAGTTAATAGCGTCCTCATTAGTTTTGGGATTACCAAACTATCAAACGTTTTTTCCAAACTGTAGATTGTAAGCAAGGTTATATGACATCAGTGTTAACACAGCAGCATGGGGACAAGCAACGCCCTATTGTTTATTATTCATCACAACTGGACCCAGTGGCACGGTCTTTACCCCACTGTGTACAATCAGTATTTGCAGCTGCAATGGCAGTACAGGCTTCGGCCTCAGTAGTTTTGTTCCACCCTCTCACATTGAGAGTGCCTCATGCAGTCGCGATTATTTTACTGCAAGAGAAGGTAGCATATCTTTCCCCTGCTAGGCATCTTTTCTGTATGACTATATTGATGAGCCAACCTCATATGACAACTGAACGATGTATGACTTTGAAACCTTCTACCTTGCTCCCAAACCCTGCAGATGGCACACCACACAGCTGCCTGCAGGTGATTGAGCAAAAGACGCTGCCTAGAAAAGATCTCGCGGATGTCCCCTTGGATGATGCCGAGGTGACATACTACATGGATGGCTCATGCAAAAGGGGTCCTGCAGGACGGAACCTAGTAGGATATGCAGTAGTTTCTGATATTGACATTATAGAAGCAAAATCTTTACCACACAATTTATCTGCACAGGAAGCAGAATTGAATGCCTTAACACGGGCATGTACCTTAGCAAAGGGTAAATAGGTTCATAGGTAGGTACTAGGCTACCAGCCCTAGGGCCCATACAAGCCTAGCCAAAAAATATGCCCTGGCTTTCGCCACCCAAGAAAATTATTTTCCTATGCCCCAGTCGAGCAGAGCCACAGAAGTGATCCCTGGGGTGAATTTCCCATTTCCCATCCAATCATCAAGATTTTTCTTGAAGAGTGCTAATGAGGAGCTCTGTTTGACATAGATAGGTAGTCTGTTCCAGAGTATGGGAAGTCTCTGGGACAGGAATCTATCCCTCCAGCATGTTCTGTTTATTGTGGTGACAAGGTTAAGGTCCCTAGAGCGTGTAGCTCGGAGGGATTGGGATTTTTTTTAAGTGGAGCATGTCCAACAGCTCTGGGTTTGACATTTCTTTGTATGTTAGGCAGAGATCGACCCTGAATAGGCGATATGTGATGGAGTAAAGCTGTAGTTTTTTGAGACGGTCTGCATAGGGCATCTGTTTGAGGCCAGTAATCCTCTTTGTGAGGTATTTCTGTGGTCTTTCCAGTTGTTGTAGATGTCTTGTGAGGTACATACCAAAAGGGGCATTGTACTCTATAATGGGTCTAATGAGTGTAGAGTAGAGGGGAATAATGACCTCTTTTTCTGGATGAGAATCCTTTTGTGATGAGATGAGCCACGCAGAAGGATTTCCTGACCACTGTGGCGATGTGATTATCAAAGGAGAGACTACTGTCCACCTGTGTCCCAAGGTTTCATCATATTTTCGGCATTAAGTAGACTACCAGCTATGTGGTAGTTCATGGGTACAGAGTTTTTACCAAAGGGGATGACAATACACTTTTTGGCATTGAGCTTCAGGCCATGGCTTTGACACCAGGAATCTGTCTCAGTGAGGCCCTTTAGTAGTTTGTCCACATCGTTAGGAGTTTCGATTATGGCTCCTAGTTTGCAGTCATCTGCAAACTTTGTTAGGCAAAGACCTTCTGTGTTGGCCTGCACTTCAGAGAAGTAGATACCAAACAGGAGAGGACCCAGGACTGAACCCTGTGGTACTCCACTTGTCACTGGTCTAATGTTGGACTTGGAATCCGCTACTTTCACAGTGTGGGTTCTGTCCGTGAGCCAGTTGGCAACCCATCTTATGACATAGGGATTTATACCTAGTTTAGTGAGCTTATCTATAATTCCAGAGTGGGGGATGGTGTCGACAGCCTTGGCGAGATCTAGATAAGCTGTGTGAACCATTTTACCATCTATGGCTTTGGTGACTGCTTCAAAGAAGTCAATCAGGTTTAGGAGACATGATCTGCCTTTTACAAATCCAAACTGAGTAGGATCCAGAGTTTGGAGATTACCAATGTCTTTGTTTATGAGTTCCATGATGATACGTTCCATGGCCTTGCAGACCAGGCTCGTCAGGCTAATGGGGCGGTAGTTCCCGGGGTCCGTCGTGGCTCCCCTTTGTGGAGTGGGATAACTGTCGGTGCGCCATTCAGTGGGTACAAAGCCTGAGGTGAGGCTATGATTGAACATGGTACTTAGGTAGGGTGCCAGTTCATTCTGTAGTTCATGTAGAACGCAGCCTGGGATATTGTCAGGTCCCATGGATGCTGTGTTCTTGGCTTTGGAGAGTGTGTTTTTTACCTGTGCAGCCGTGATTATAGGAACTTTGCATTCTTCAGGTATACAGATGGGCCCTCTAGGGGGTGAGAGGGGGGTAAAATTAGCACTGAACCTATCTGCTAGGATGTTGGCAATATCAGTTGGTTCTGTATATTTAGTGCCATTATGCTGTAACTCAGAGCAGATCTGAGTGTTCCCATTTAGATTCTTGACATATATATGGTATAGAATGCTTTGTGGTTGTCTTTAGTGTCAGTGGCAATTTTGTTTTCGTAACTAGCTTTGGAGGATTTTATGAGGGATCTCAACTTCTTACTGAGGTTGACCAGGGAGTTCCTCCAGTCATGGGATTTTATTCTTTTTTGCAACAGTTTCTTTCTTCTGTTGTAGAGTTTGTTTATGGCAGAGGACCACCAGATTGGCTTCCTTTTTTTGGAGGATAACATCTTGGTTCTATTAGGGATAGCATGATCCATGCACTCGTGTAAGTGCTTATAAAGTGCATTTGTGTAGGATTCGGCAGTCATACCTCTATTGTCCGTCTGCATGGGTGTCATGAAGTTTGCCACTTCTGTCTTAAGAAGTGTGAAGTTGGCTTTTGAGAATTTTTTACGATTGTTTCCCTAATTGGGGCTGGGGGTGGGATGTGGATGTCTACGCTGATTAGCTTGTGGTCGGATCTGACCAACGAGGAATTGACCTCTGGTGTGGAACACTGGTTTCCCATGTTGGTGATGACCAGGTCTAGGATATTGCTGCCCTTGGTGGGGGTGTGAATAAGTTGATCCAAGGCGTTGGAATTTATGAATTCTAGAAAACGTTGAGCAAAAGAGTTGGTACATGAGTAGTTTTCCCAGTTAATGGTGAGGTAGTTGAAATCGCCCATTATTAGGGTGTTGGGTTGTACCCTAATACTTTTCAGTGTATCAAGAAATGAGGAGTGTAAATCCTGGGGCATGGTGGGGGGTCTGTAGCAAGCTACAATTTGGATTGCGGTCTTGCCCAGAGTTAGTTGCACTTGGATAATCTCGGATGCATTATGCTGTGCAACTAGCCTGGAGGTGTGGATATCCTTAATGAATATGGACACGCCTCCGCCTTTAGTGCTTCTTTCTGGGTTAGGTGGCCGAAAGGTGTGGTATGAATTGAAGCCTGGTAATGCAGGGGAGCTCTCTGGAGCTTTGAACCAGGTCTCTGTCACTGCACAGATGTCAATGTTCTCCATTTTAAGGAGTGCCTCGAGTGAGTGCATTTTGAGGTTTAGACTTCTAGCACTGAGTAGCATTACCCTCAGATTTTGCTTGCTTGTATCGGTTACGGTGGTGAATTTGTCATTTGAACCTTGCCTAAAAAAGGCAATATAGGGGTGGCAAGAGTCTTAGCCAGTATCCGGAATCCTAAGGGCGACAGGTGCAGGCCATCTCTGGCAAAGCATCTTGGACTGTTGATCATGTCGTCCCAGGCAGACAAATACTGGATCCCCTTAGAATGACACCAGAAGCTTAGCCAATTGTTGAAGTCAATCATTTTGTCCTTGTACTGTGGTATCATTCTTGGTGATGGCAGGATGCTACTCAGGGTTAGGGTCATACCTGCCTGGGATACAAGATCAGAGAGCTCCTCCATGTCTCTTTTCATGTAGTCCAGGGAGGTACATCTCAGGTCATTCACACCAACATGGACAATGACAGTGTCATATTTGTACTTATTGTGGAGTGACCTGAGTACATGCGTTATGTGGCGGATCCTGGCACCTGACAGGCAGCTGACAGTAACTTTCTCCTTGTTTAGTCTAGTGTGTGGAACATCAGTGTGCCTGACTATAGAGTCACCTATGACTAGAGTGTTGGGTACGTTATGCCTTATGGGCTGTGGTTGAGTGGCACACTGAGTTTGTGGGCTATGTGTCATTTGGGTTGTGTTGGGGGGTGGAGTTTGCTTGCGTTTATTCTTTGGATGTCCCAGATGCTTGGGCAGGTTTTTATTGAGAGCCTCCGCGAATGTAGGTGTGTGTTTTGTGTTTCTGTGTGTGTGTTTTGGTGGTGTGGGTTTTGAGGGACTATGTGATGAGTGTGGTGTGGTGCAAGTGTTTACCCTCTCCTCTTGACTGTCTAGTCCAGTCTTGGGTGAAGAGAGCCTTGCTTCCAGTTTGGCTATATAAGTGCATCTCTCACAGGTTTGTAGTGTTGGGTGGTAGGAGCAGAGGGTTGTCTGTGTACATGAGGCAATTGCTGCATTGCCCCAAGATGCCCAGATTCATCAGGTAGACAGGAGAAATCACTGGGAGCTGACCCTTAGACATGCCTGGATAAATGCTTATTTATTAAGTACTAAAAACTGTTTTCCACTAGACAAGTGAGGAAAGTTGAGTGCTGTAGTAATTTGCAGCTTATGTAGTGCTTACAATGAGTTCTGAACAAGTGCTGAGTTCAAAGAAACAGATTTGAGTGCTGAAACTAGAAAACTGGCTAGTTATAAGAAAAAAAAACTAAGCTAGAAGGCTTCCCTCCAACACAGAAGGGCCCGGGGGGCTCAGAAGTCCACAAACAGTCTATACCACTTAACAGGAAAGGCAGGAAACCAGCTTAGATTTTTTTTTCTTCTGTTTCCCAGATGCTCTCTTTGTACACAGTAGGAGTGCCTGAAATCAGATTATGATCTCACTGCACTCAGTTGAGTAAGCAAATGAGATGGGCCCATAAGGAGTATCCAAACACAAATTTACAAGAGGGGTGGGCAGTTTCAAGGCCACTAAGATTAACACCAAAACAAAAACAGGGAGGGTGGGTGGGACTAACTGAAGAGCAGAGTCAAAATTTCCAGTTCAGTTAATATATATTCCTGCAACACAGTTAAATCAATTTAAATACTGTATTCTTTGAAAAAAAAGTGCAGATAAAGGTACTTAAATTCTTTTATACGTCCAGTTGAATACAGCTAGATCTTAGCCGGCCAAAGCTGAGGTTTTTAAGCAGAAAATATTTCAAACTGTATCACTTAAATAGGCAAGGACAGGAAATCAAAGAATGTGGCTACCCCCACACCTGTAATTACTAACAAACAAAAAAATTCAGCAGCACTGACTGAAGAGCAGAGTCAAAATTTCCAGTTCAGTTAATATATATTCCTGCAACAGTTAAATCAATTTAAATACTGTATTATTTGAAAAAAGTGCAAATAAAGGTACTTAAATTCTCTTATACGTCCAGTTGAATACAGCTAGATCTTAGCCGGCCAAAGCTGAGGTTTTTAAGCATGTGTAAACATTTTTACTGACAGCCAGTATGCTTTCTCTACTGTACATGTCTTTGCACAACAGTGGAAAAATCGAGGAATGATAACATCTACTGGCAAACCAATCGATCATGCACAGTTTATTTTAGATCTTTTAGAATCTATTCAATTACCTCAGAAAGTAGCTATTTGTAAATGCACAGCTCATACTAAGCAACAGGATAGGATTTCAAAAGATAATACGAGAGCTGATACAGCTGCAAAGCAGGCAGTTTCAGAAGTATTTCTTTTGAATGAGGAATTACAACCCTCTGAGATTTTAGATGTAGAAATGTTAAAGACAATGCAAACACTTACTACGCAAGCTGAAAAACAAAGATGGGTAAAACGAGGAGCAATTCTCGAAAAGGGGCTGTACATCTCTAAAGAAGGGAAACAGAAATTGCCATCTAATTTGTTTAGATATGCAGCTTTGTTGAGCCATGGGCAGTGCCATGTCTCAACAGGGGGGATGGTACAGCTGGTGAACCGAGTGTTCACGACATGTGGATTCTTAAATTACTCTAAAAAAATTTTGTTCGATGTGCCACGTTTGTAATAAACATCATGCACAAGGGGCGTTAAAGCCCAAGCAAGGGAGTTTCCCTACACCACCGTATCCATTTCATACTATCTGTATGGATTTCATAGAATTGAATAAATGTGAAAATAAGAAGTATTGTCTTGTCATTGTAGATATGTTTTCCAGATGGGTGGAAGCCTTTCCGACTAAAAATCCAGATGCGGCAACCGTGGCGAAAATTCTCGTTAAAGAAATCATTCCTAGATTCGGCATTCCGGAAAGGATCTACAGTGACAACGGCACACACTTCGTAAACCAGACCATACAACAGTTAAGTAAACATTTTGGTATTTCTTTAAAAAAATCATTGTGCATACCATCCACAATCTGCAGAGCTAGTAGAGAGGCAGAATGGGATTTTAAAGAGTAAGCTAAGGAAGTTAATAGTAGAAACACAGAGGAATTGGGTGCACTGTCTGCCCTGGCACTGTTGAGCATGAGAACTGTTCCGAATGCAAAAGGATTGACTCCTTTTGAAAAATTATTTGGAAGGGCTTATTATATACCTCAGTGGAAACCTCTCATGCCCGCAGACCAGGAAGCCGACTGTACACTCGCAGAGTACATGAGAAATCTGTTAAATTGTAAACATCTGTTGCAGTCAAATTCTGTTTCAGATAAAGAACAAACCAGACTGTCAGAAGTGGCAGTGGTCCCAGGTACCTGGATCTGGGTGAAGACAATAAAGAAAAAGAATTGGGCATCACCAAAGTGGGAAGGTCCATATCAAGTGCTTCTGTCAACACCCACTGCAGTCAAGATCGCACAGCGTGCCTCCTGGATCCACCTGACGCACCGCAAACTAGTTAAGAACTTTGAACTGGACAAAAATCTTGTCACATGCCAAGAGTAAAAATGATAGAGTCCAGAAGAAACAGGAATGCAGAACAACCCTTTCCTCAGAAGTATTGCATAATCATCCTGTTAACTGTACTAGTGACAATAATCTTTTTGCTGTGGCCTTTCCTTTTTCCAGCCACACAAACTGAACTGAATAAACGTGAAGCGTTACTCATAGACTGGCATCCAAACTTTAACACTTACCAGGCAATTAAATATGTGTATGCTGAGACTTTCAATGTTTCGAATTGCTGGATTTGCACAGCTTTGCCGACAGCATACGGGGGATTATTAATGACTATTGCCCCCCTAGGGGTCAATGAGACCTGGGAAAATTTGATTTATGATACCTCAACCATTACATCACAAGATAAAACTGCATTGCACTTGTCTGTCCCACAAAAGGGAACTGTGTGTTTTTATAAAAAATGATACTGTTCAGGTGGGTTGGAGCAATTGCAATGTGACTGTTCCTTATAAATGTTACACTAAAGGTAACAATGCAGATTTTTATTGTAATACAAACTATGATTCATTTCTTGGATTGATGCACAAAACACTTGATGAAGTAAAACATAATTCTGTTCTTTATAAGCAACTGTCTATAATTGATAGAAAAATGTTTCATGCAGGGCGAGTGTATATTCACAGTAAGGTTACTACTAAAGTAGAGGACTGTTATTTTGTGTGTGGCAGAAAGGCATACAAATGGTTACCTGAGAATTGGTCCGGCAGTTGTTTTTTGGGTTACCTGGTTCTGGCCATACGACACACTGCAGTTTGGCCTCGAGGAAAAATTCGAAATGTCCAAGAGGTCGTCAAGAAACCTGTAAATCCAGTGGGACAAATCGATGTGCGTTGGAAAAACCATCATTCTATAGGCAATGGACTGACACATATGGACTTGAGTGATAGTTTTATATCGTGGGCAGGCATATTACCAGCATATGGAGCAGTGAAATCGATCTGGGAGCTGAGAAAACTGTCTAAACTTCTCGAAGTAATGAGCAACGCAACTTTTTCCGCTCTTGAATTGGTGACTGATGAATTGAATGCCATGAGAACTGTAGTGCTTCAAAACCACATGGCTCTCGACTTCACCCTAGCGGCGAGAGGTGGTACTTGCGCTTTAATCCAGGAAGAGTGCTGTTTGTATATTCCTGACCATAAACAAGAGATAGACAATCATCTTGAGGTAATTCAGCAAGTGTCAGCCATGAGCAAACCAGGCCCAAACCCACTGACGGACGTTTTCCAGAAATGGTTTAGGGGGTGGGGTACCATCCTAATGAACATCCTGATTGCCATTTGTGTAAGAATGCTCCTACTGGGAGTATGTGTTTGTTGTGGCATCCCCTGCATGAAAAGACGGATTAAAGTCTTTATAGACATGTCAGTTTCTGAGACCTTATATCAAAGTGCTGAGTTTGAAGAACTACTGAAAAACTGAAATGCTTTCATAAGGTTAAACTGAATGACTCTCTTAACTGCAAATCCTGAGTAGGAAGAGGTTAGGAGAAGAAAAAAACTGTTTAAGCTTATTTTGAAAGTAGAATAAAAGTATTAAAAGGGGGGGAAATGTCAGAAAAATATGCATTAGTATATGTATTAGTAATATGCTTAGTGCATTTAGAGCTTGAAAAGGGTTAACACAGTTATTCTATTTTACACTGCATAAATCTGCACAAATTGCAGAAGCTTTCTGACCTTATATTGTCATGAAATATGCGCAGCTAAAATCTTTGCTTATGCCGTGGAAATTTACTGAGAAGCAGATGATTTCTGCTTGTGTCAGGAAAATAATGAACAGAACAATACCACTTGTATAAATGTTATGAAACTTAGACAAGGAGTTCTGCTTGTGCTGTGAGAAAATACACAGCTGCAGAAGCTATAGATAATTAGAACAAAGACTGCTTGAAAATATGAACTGCAATCAGCATTTGCTTGTGTCTGAGCTAGAAAAGTACCTTGAAATGTAACACATGATTAGAACTATACAATAGAAGCTTGTAACAGGCTAGTCCCCACCAAGGCCAGGTTGTTTTTCTCAAAGAGTTTCTCACAAATCTAGTCATGTCAGCAGAAAATCTGAGTAACATCTGCTGTAGAACAATACTGAAAGTTGTGTTTGATTACGTCAGCTATAGAAGGCCATGTCTTGTAAAACAGTATAAGAATAGCATACTTCCTGTTAGTAGTTAGGCAAAATCTTGTATTTGCATGTTTTTGTCTCCTTGCTGCAAGTTATTAAATGTGCCTTAACTGAACCTTACGTGTATTGGTCTTTGAAGTTTTTTCCTTTGACATACTCCAAGAAAGAGCCTCTGAAATATGCACCCCCCAGGAACTTTGCAGTTTGGACTATCTCCATTTCCTCACCGTTGATCTTAAGGGGCAGGTGCATGGCAGAGCTCTTTCTGAAGTCAATAATAATTTCTTTTGTTTTACTGACGTTTTATTGCACCATTCAATCAGGGAGTTTACCTCGTTCCTATACCAACTCTAATCATCACTGTGGTGTCATCTGCGAATTTGATGATGTAGTTGTTGCTAGCTTTCGCAGAGCAGTCGTAGGTAAGGATTGTAAACATTAGAGGTCTTAGCTCACAGCTGTGGGATACTCCGGTGTTGATTGTAATACTCCCTAAAGTGTTGTTACCAGCCCAGGTCTTTTGTGGTCTTCCAGTTAGGAAACTGAGGATCCAGTTGCACAGCCCTTTATTTATGCCAAGGTTGATTAGCTTTTCTATAAGTTGCACTGGAATCAATGTACTGAATGCTGAGCTGACATCTATGAACAACAGCCTGGCATAGTTGTTGTTCTCGTCAAGATGCTCCAATGTGAGAAATGGCATCAGCAGTTGATCTGTTTGCCCGGTAGGCAAACTGCAGTGGATCCAAGAACTGGCATAGTCCTGTAGTCAAATGCCTTTTAACCAGTCTTTTGAAGCATTTCATTACATTTGATGTAAGGGCCACTGGCCTGTAATCATTTAGGCAGGTGGGGTTTGCTTTTTTGGGCAGAGGGATTATGTTGGTAACTTTGAAGCATGCTGGTGCTTTTTCCTGGAGAAATGAGGTATTGAAGATGTCCATCAAGACTTTGCTGAGCTGGCCTGCACAATCTTTCAATACTTTCCTCAGAATGTTATCAGGGCCAGTAGCCTTCCTGGGGTTCACTTTTTCTCGGTTATTAGAAGATGACACTTTAACAACAAATGATAATTCTTTATTTTAGGGATGCATACATTACAACTATAACAGAATGCACTAAACAAACAACTTAGGAGAAATGTGGACTTTTCTAAACGACAGATCTGTAAGTAAATGTTGTCATTACCTTCCTGCTAGTTAAACACTGATTTTTACACGTTGCACAATTAATTACTCAGTTTTTTTTTCAAATGACAAATAAGATAGGTACCGCACTTTCATATTGTGCCATTACATATATGTTGCTTCATTACTGGAGCTGTAGTAAGTACTATGCAATCTGTTTTGGTCTGAATAATGCAACTGATGTATCATGCTCATCCTACCATACTGTGCTTTTATATTGGTTTTCAGGCAAGCACTAGGTTGGCTGCCCTTGTGGGCCATTTTAACACCAGCCAATTTCTCTTTCAAAGCTGATAAAGCTCATTTCTTAATTAACTATCTTTATTTCATATTCATGTGAATACCTGCAGCATTCTGCTTTTGGCTAATGCAGTGGAAATGAGAACTTTTGGATTAGACATTACACTGATTAACAAATATTAAGTTAATTTTAGAAAAGCAAAAGGATTTTAACTAGTAAACACAGACAACCCTACATGTGCATTTCCCAGAGTTCCATAAAGAAAACTTTCACCAGGAATATGAAGGTTTATGTTCCTCTCTGAGAGAATGAGGAAATCTGTTCCAACCTACAGGAACATGAAATGTGCAGATACCATTCCTGTAACTGTTGTGCCTACCAGTCATCTTAAATGTGCCGACACCTTTGGATCAGAATGACCTTATAGTGAGAGGTACAACAGCTGCAGCAAATAAGATTATTATAAGGAAAAGGCAATTGAGAAAGTCTAAACCTCATTTTAAGACCAAGCCAACACAATGATCATAAGGTACAGTACTGATGGTCTATGCTGCTAGTACCATTAGAAACACACTCAGGAACCAAGGCAAGTTGTGACTTAACTGTAAAATCACAAAAACTTGCTACAGTGCACAAACGACAACCGAACAATTTAACCAGGAAATTCTTTATTAAAAATGTTAAGTGCTTTTGTTCCTTTTTTGTTGGAATTTCATCAGAACATGAATTCTCAATTAAAATCCCACTTAAATAGATAACACACAGAAGCAATAAAAATGCTCAATTATTCAATTCAATATCAATTAAAACCAATGAATCACACTCCATAATGTTTTAATTTCAATACTGAATTAACAGAACGTGTTTTATTTAACCCCAGGATACTACTGGCATCCAACCTCACCTGCCATTTCAGTTCACATTTTTCCAAATGCTCTTCAGTAATAAAAACCCCGTGGGTCACACCTTTTATGGCCACAGATAAGTATTTTCACTACGCACAGGTGACTGAGTTTGTTTACTTCACTTTATAGAAAAACGGGAGTTAAAAGTACAAAATAAAAGTTACTTACTGGAGCTTCACCCCCACAACGTTTATTAAATATTAACTCCTATTCTTTTCTAACGTGAAGCTTGTTCATCTTCACTTTGTGGAAAATCAAGAGCTCATACTAGAAAGTAGAGTACTAAAAGGGAGGGGAAGTCACCTATCATACCCTCCTTATTAATTCACGATACAAAAGACAAGGAGTTCATGAAGTTCAAGTCAGCAAAGCAGATTCACTTACTGGCGCTGTTGAAAAGATGTTGCTCACTGAAGAAATGTCAACAAATTAAGAACTGACAATGAACAACTTTCATCTACACTCTGCCCATCTTGCTACTGCCAGCCATATGAATAACGCCAAGAGCACCAAAGCCAGACCGCTCTACATTACTCTGAATTAGCAGTACTACTCACTAAAAAAGACGATTGCTTATTTCTCTGTTTAATGATCTTTTACCACCCTCCCCTCTGAAGGACCAACGTCTGAAGCAGCTGGGCAGCAGCTGAGCACATCCCTGGCACAAATGCTGTACATCACTTTCCTGTCCTCAGAAAGATCCGATGGTGCAAGAGAACAAATCACCACCAGAAGTCTAAACCTCAAGATGCACGCCCTCGAAGCCCTCCTCAGTATGGAGAACATCGATGTCTGTGCTGTGACTGAAACCTGGTTCAAGGCTCCTGAGAGCACCCCAGCACTATCAGGTTATACCTCATATCATGCGTTCCGGCCCCAAAATCCGGACCGAACCACAAAAGGAGGGGGAGTATCCATATTCATAAAGGATACCCACACCTCCAGGTTAGTGGCAACGCACGGAGCATCGGAGACCATCCAGGTGCAATTAACCATAGGTAAAACTGCCCTACAGTTTGTAGCATGCTACAGACCACCTTCTCAAACTCAGGAAACCCACACAGCCTTCCTGAAGACACTGGAGAGTATGAATGTCTCTCCAAACACCATCATATTGGGTGACTTCAACTACCCAAACATAGACTGGGAACATTACTCAAGCCCCAACACCCTAGCCCAAAGGTTCCTGGAGTTCATAAACTCAAATGCTATGGAACAACTAGTCACCATTCCCACAAGAGGAGAAAATATACTAGACCTGATCATCACAAACATGGGGTCAAAATGCTCCACACCGCAAGTATATCCCTCATTGGTGAGATCAGACCATAAATTAATCTCATTGGAGATCCACATCCCGCCCCCACCCCCAGCAAAAAAGACCACAGTGAAGAACTTCTCAAAAGCAAACTTCACACTTCTTAAGACTGGAGCGGTATCCTTCAAGGCCCCCGAGCCAGTGGAAACCACAACCCACACTGCTGAAACCCTTACAAATGCCTTCTACGAGCACCTCCAGGAATGTATGGATCAAGCAATCCCTAATAAAATCAAGACCCTTTCCACCAAAGGCAGGCGCCTGGTCTGGTGGACCTCAGCCATAAACAAACTCTACAACAAGAGGAGAAAGCTACTACATGACACAGCAAAATCCCTAAAAGGGAAGGCATCTCTGATCAATACTAGCAAAAAACTACGATCACTCATAAAATCATCCAAGGCCAACTTTGAGAGAAAAATCACTAATGACACAAAAGACAATCATAAGGCCTTCTTTAGCTATGTTAGAAACCTGGGTGGAAACTCCCAGATATGCTCAGAATTAGTCCAAAATGATAAAAAAAATCACTGAACCCACAGACATTGCCAACATACTGGCAGACAGGTTCAGTGCAAATTCCCCCCCCCCCAAAAGGAGAAATATCTATCCCCCCCGCGTCTAGCCTCCCAAACCTCTCCCATGCCCAGGGGGGAGCTGCTCTCTCTCAAGCAAAAACACAGCATCAATGGGACCGGACGGTGTCCCCGGCTGTGTGCTACACAAACTCAATGAGGAACTAAACCCACACATAAGGCTGCTGTTTAATCTTAGCCTTACTACAGGATACGTGACCAAGAATGGCGTACGGCAACTGTGGCCCCACTCCACAAAGGCGGTGCTTCTACGGACCCTGGAAATTACCGCCCCATAAGCTTGACGAGCCTTGTCTGCAAAGCTATGGAGAGGATCATAATGGAACTCATAAATAAAGACATTGGGGACCTACAGACACTGGATCCTACCCAATTTGGCTTTGTCAAGGGCAGATCCTGCCTCTTGAACTTGGTCGACTTTTTCGAAACAGTCACTAAGGCCATTGATGAGGGTAAGGCAGTTCACACAGCCTACCTTGACCTAGCAAAAGCGTTCGACACAATACTCCACTCGGGCATCATAGAAAAGCTCACCAGCTTAGATGTAAACCCATATGTCACAAGATGGGTTGCAAACTGGCTCAAGGACAGAACACACACGGTTAGAGTTGCTGGTGCCATGTCAGACTCTAAGCCGGTCACGAGCGGTGTCCCACAGGGCTCAGTCTTGGGCCCCCTCTTGCTCGGCATTTATTTTTCTGAAGTGCAGACAAACATAGGGGGATTGTGGCTGACAAAATTTGCAGATGACTGCAAACTGGGCACCATAATTGACACTCCATCAGACACAGACATCCTCCAGAGAGGTCTCATAGAAATGGATAACTGGTGTCAGAGCCATGGCCTTAAGCTAAATGCCAAAAAATGTATAGTCATACCCTTTGGGAAAAACAAGGTAACCCCTAATTACCACATAGGTGGTAATCCATTAAACACGGAAGAAGTTATAAGGGACCTGGGGACCCAAGTTGACAGTAACCTCTTTTGACACTCACATTGCCAAAGTGGTTAGGAAGACCTTCTACATTGCCCACCTGATCATGAAGGGATTCACATCCAGATCAGGAGAGGTCATTGTACCCCTGTACTCTTCACTTATCAGACCAATGATTGAGTACAACGCCCCATTCGGAATGTACCTTACCCGACACCTGCAACAGTTGGAAAGACCCCAAAAGTTCCTCACCAAAAGGATAAAGGGGCTCAAACATATGTCATACGATGCCCGACTGAAGAAACTCCAGCTCTATTCAGTCGCATACCGTCTGCTCAGAGGTGATCTGTGCCTGACATACAAGGCCATGTCCAACCCGGAATTAATGGACATGCTCCACCTCAAAAAATCCAAATCCACGAGAGCAAGAGACTTAAACCTCAACACGGATATAAATAGGACGTGCTGGAGGGACAGATTCATCACCCAGAGACTCCCTACACTATGGAACAGAATCCCAGTCCATGTGAGGCAGAGCCCCTCACTGACTCTGTTCAAGAGAAATCTTGACGAGTGGATGGGAGATCGTAGGTTTACCCCGGGAATCATCTCTGTGTCACTGCTGGACAGAGGCACAGCAAACTAATGGGTATAGTATTCTCATCCCAAGGGGTGGTGAAAGCCACACACACTCTGGCTAGGCTTATAAATGCCCTAGGGCAGATAGCCTAGTATGAACCTATGAACCCTCCCCCAAACACAGAATGAACAAGCCTGATGTCTCTCACAACCACCGTCCTCACCCCTACCTGGCTCTTCCAGCTCTTGAGATACTACTCAGACTCAGGTAATTTCTGTCAGTCAGGTTTCCTTTCCTCTATGCCATGGAGTCAAATTGACCAATTTTCTTTATTTTGCTGTGAGGTACGGAGAAACAGTGCCCCAGACTAATTATTACAGACATTAATTGCCGCATTATCCACTGAAGAGTAAAGATCAGGCTGAAGCATGAAGCCAGTTAACTCTGAGAAGGATGTAACAATGCTCTCTTTATGAGCTAAAAGAATACATATTCAGGTTACACTAAAAAGAACATGTAGATCGCTTCTTTTTTAATGGCTGGCAATGGTTTGCTTGCTATACCTGTAGGCTATAAATGAAGCAGGAGCATTAAAAAACTTTTTTTTTTATTTTTTTTACTTCTTCAAACGTTTAGGATTTCAAACACTGTGAATGGAATGGACCCATATTCCTGAGTCAGGATATGTTTAAAGTTATGAAATCAGAATTGCTTCAATCTGTGATGTTTGCCAAGGGTGCTCTTCTTAGCACCCACAAAGTACTACTTACTGCAGCCAGCTCCATTCCCCCTGTTAAAGATAAGAAAGCATTGCATAAGATGATCAAAGAAAATGTATTCTTTAGTGCCTTAGCGTTCAGGATTTTAACTTCACCAAATGAACTAGACAATGCTTTACCTTTATATTTTGTGGGAACATGTAGAAGGTAATGATTAACCTTTCTTTTTCTTGGGTAAAAACAAACTTATTTCAATTACACTAACATCTGCTTCTCAGGTTATTAAACATATCAGTATGCTCTTGATGCTGCTCCCTCTCTCAGCAGCTGCAACTTCTGGGTTAATATTAAGACAATTGCGTGGTTTCTTTTTCAAAACTTTCCAGAAAGTGCTAAGATTGATGTTTTAAATTCTCCCTTAGATAAGGCAGCTTTGTTTATAACCTCAGCTGCAGAAGGGCTATATTAGTATACTGAAAGGGGAAAGGTGATTCAGTGAGTTACCCTCTTCTGTAGCCCTATTAGGAATTTTCTTTCTTCCTAATGTCATTGTTAATATGCTGCAAGGAAACAACAGATTTTAATAAGGCCACAAAAAATCAGGGACACTCCTCTCAATCAGCTTGGCTATCTACCTGTTCAGGCTCCTCCCCCTCCCACCATAGCAACCTCTTGATTTCTGTGAGGTTTCTTCTTCAGTGTGTAACTAGATTGTTACATACAGTTTTAACTGCAAGCTAAAAGTTGGCTCATAGAGTAACAGAACTGCATCACTGCCACTTGGGCAAAGGCCTTGTTAAAGGTTTTTCCTGGTACAAAAAAGGGAAGAATCCTGCATTCCTGTACTGGACCTTTAATTTCTAATTCTCTTCCGTCCTTTCTACCTCTGCTCCCTCTTATAGTTACGACAAAGCTAGATTTAAGGTATGCTTGTCATTATATTTCCAGTGACAATCAGTCGAGGCATTTGTTAAGATTATCTGTGTCTGGCTCACCCTTTGGATTTCTCTGCACCAAGGGTATTAATTCAGAATGTGGCTTCAGTCACTGCTTACTGCTGACTTCTAGGCATTCTCATCTTTCCATGCTGAATTACTGTTTTATGTTTTCCAGCAGTCAAGAGTCTTTATTAACTGTTCAGAATCTTCTACTCAGTCTGGGTTTTCAAATCAATTTCAGAAGTCTTCTTTCATTCCTTATCACACAACTGTATCCTGGGATGTTTGTTACATTCTGCCCTGGGAGCAGCTTTTCCTCCAGACTAAGTACTAATGTTTCTGCAGTTATTCTCAAGTTTCTCCTATCAAACCAATATAGTTATCAGGAATTTCTCAGGACTTCAGGGGTACATGGCATTTCCCCTGGGCACACGTCACATAAGGGAAATACAATGGTACCTCAGATAAGTCTGGATTGATTATCTACACCCTTTGCCCTTTCACATTCTAGTTCTAGGATATGTAGGGAGATTCTATGGTAGGCAGACTGTTTTCTTTTTTTGCAATACAAGTCCTTCACCCCCCCTCTGTCTGCCACTACTGATGCATCAGACCTAGTGAGGGTTATGTTTTCCAAAGGGGTAGAAGTGAAATCTGTGGCATCCTGAAGGCTGACAGTAACACTTTAATGTCACAGAGATGTTGGCAGTGATCACAGTAGGAATTTGTTAAATCTCTGGGCCGCAGAACAACTGCAAATTTACAAAAACTGCACTATAGTGATGTGACAATCTTACCTTCTTTGCTGACTTGCTGTGATAGCCTGGGAGACAGCACATTCAGTTCAGTTTAACTTTTCAGACTTCATGCATTCCATCAGAGTAAACCTGACTGCAGGCAAGCTCAGCAGGACAAGGACAGACCTCTCCCCCCATGTATGGAAACTCTACCCTGGGGTCTTCCAAGACATTATCTAACTGTGGCGGGAACATCTCAAGTAGATCTGCCCGTCTTTTCAGAACGGACATCTAAATAATTTCTGCTCCAGGACTCCTTAATAACAGGCCTGGAAGACAGAAGTTTTTAACATTCCCATGGATCATAATATTCTTGTATGCTTTTCCACCCTTACCACCGATATTCAGGATCCATCTAAAGATCTAGCAGGATTCTCCAAAAACTGCAGTGGTGACTCACTTTTGGTTTAGGTGACAGTGGCTCTCTCCTTTTCAGTCTGGCCAAGGGGAATTACCACAGACTTCCCCACAGATTGGATTTGCTCACACAAGACAGGATTTTGTTTGATATACTCTAAACTGAAAACTCATCTCATTTCATGGATGATAGAATTTTGATGCCATTTAGACACTTTTTTCTGAAGATGTGCAGCAGTTACTAAAACAGATGAAAAAACTACTACTAGAAAATTATATTTACAAATGAAAATGGAATTTTTTTTTTAGTTGGTGCCATTCCAAGAAGCAGGAAACCTCTTTCAGACCACACAGCTGCTGGTTCCAGATTAATGGTGTAATTTACTGTCCTCTTGCCGCTAGCATTCCTCTATCAAGGTTAATTTGTTGGTCATGTCTCTTTGTCTGCCCTTAGATCCCTTCCTTTCTAACCATTCTCAGGTCAAACAATTTTTGAAAGGGGTGCTGCATAAGCGTCCACCTAGGAAACAGGCGGTTCCTCAAGATTCTAACTTTGTGCTCGACAAAAGTACAGTTGAGTAAAATCTTACCATAACAGTAGCTGTCCTCATCACTGTTGCAGTATTCTTCACTAAAGGGGATTCCCTGTAAAGGGTAGCCTAACGTCCAGCTAGTATGCCAAAGCCGTAGGATTTAAGGACACTGCACATCACCCCGCTCATGGCATAGGGCATAAAGATGATGGATGGACATACATATCTCAGAAATGAAAAGCATCAGGAAGACCAACAGTCCAAGGAGAAAAAGGAGGAACATGTGCATCCAGAAGGAAACAAGGAGGAGTAATGAAAAGGGGGAGGAGGGAGGAAGTGAATATTGCAGCAGTGAAGAGGAGGACATCTACTGTTATGCTAAGATTTTACACAACTGTACTATGTCCTTCCATATCACTGTTGCATTATTCTTAAATAAAGGGAGTACAAAATCTCAACAGGAAACTTGGGAGGAGGAGGGTGCAGAAGAGCCCTGAAGAAACCCATGTAGGATTACTCTAGCAAAGCCAGCTCTTATTCTGGAAACAGCATCCAGTTTGTAATGCTCAGTAAAGGTATGGACAGAAGTCCAAGTAGAAGCCTCAAGGATGGAACTGGCATCTAAACCTGCGGAAAAACACCAGTGGAAGCCACAGCCCTGGTAGAATGAGCCTTTACAGAGGCAGAAAGACTTTTCCCATGAAAGGAGTAGGAAAAAGAAATGGTCTTAGAAATCCACAAAGAAATGGTTTACTTAGAAACAGCCAAACCTAGAGATTTAGGATGAAACGAAATAAAAAGTTGATCAGATGTGTGAATGGCTTTAGCCATATCTAAGTAATATCAGAGTTGCCTATGCAAATCCAAGGTGTAAAAAACCTTCTCACTAGCAGATTGCAGAAAAGGAAAATGTGGGCAAATTAAAGGCTTGACTAAGTGAGAATTCATTGAACAGCTGGGGCACAAAAGAAGGATTAGTACAAAGAAACACCCTGTTCCTATGAAAAACTAAAAAAGCAATAAGGGCCTGAAGCTCAGACACGCTCTTACCCGAAGTAAGGGCCAAAAGAAGAAGTTTTTCATTTACAATGCTACAAGGAAAAGTACAGTTGTGTACACTTACCATAAATGTAGATGTTCGAGTGTATTCACTGTTGCAGTCACTACATCTGAGTAATCCTGCTGGCAGGTTGCCCTCAGCCGGCCTGAATTCCAAAGTCTTGGGTCCTGCGTCGGCTGCTGTCGCCCATTCCCTGATGTCAGGTCATCAGATGTATAAAAAAAGGAGCCAACGCCATTTTCTTCAGTTTTTCTTGCCCCAGATGACAGGTGCCCCCAAAAAGGGTTGGCAAACTTTATATATATATATATATATATATATATATATATATATATATTTATTCATAAATACACCAATATAAATTTTTACCTTCATCTATAAGCAAATACACCACACAGGTAGTATAAATCAGAGAAAGACAGATAAGATCCAAAAGAAAAAAAGGGGAAGGCGAGTGGGTAACCTGGACTGCAACAGTGAATACACTCGAACATCTATATTTATGGTAAGTGCACAACTGCACTATGTTCTTCGTGTTTCACTGTTGCAGTCATTACATTTGGGTTGAGTCCCAAAGCTAAGATTGGGAGGCTGGAACTAGACAGCAGTAGGAGCAGCTATGAGGCCCTGCAGGACTGCAGTGGCAAAGCCTGCCCTGGATTTAGAGTAGAGTGGCAGATGACAATGCTTTGTGAAGGTGTGCACTGAACTCCAAGTAGCCGCCACTAAAATGTCTCTGGTTGGTACTCCCATAAGAAATGCTGCTGAGGTGGCTGCAGCTCTGGTGGAATGAGGCCTAATGCCCTTAGGCACTGGTTTGCCATGGTGTAAGTAGCAGAAACGAATGCAGTGGTCTAACCACTTAGAAATAGTCTGCTTTGAGATGGGCTTTCCTTGTGATCCTGTAGTATATGCCAATAGTAATTGCTCTGTCTTCCTGAAAGCTTTGGTTCTGTCCAAGTAGAATCTAAGCTGCCTGTGTATGTCCAAAGAATGCAGAATTCTCTCCCCTTTGTTTTGTGGATTTGGGTAAAAGGTTGGCAGATGGATGGCTTGGTTAAGAGCCACACTGGACACTACTTTAGGCATAAATATTGGGTTTGTCCTAAGGGAGACCCTGTCTGGATGAAAAACGATGAAAGGTTCCACAGCCATGAGTGCCTGTAGCTCTGAAACTCGTCTTGCAGAAGTAATTGCTAAGAGCAGAGCTGTTTTCCAAGATAAAAACTTCATATAAGCAGTAGCAGCTGGTTCAAAAGTAGGCAGTGTGAGCTTTTCCAAGACATAGTTGAGGTCCCATGCAGGTACTGGTAGTCTCTTTGGGGGCCTTAAAATTCTGGCTCCTCTGAGGTACTGCCTTAATAAAGGGAGAGAAAAATGTGGTGGCTCTGTATTGTAATAAGTCGAAATGGCAGAGGCATGAATTTTAATTGATGAAAAAGATGGAAGTAATGCAAAATCTGAGGAACATTTGGTACTGCTGTATCAGTTCCTTGTGCCTGGTTCCAGGCACATAATCTCTTCCATTTTCCAGCATAAGATTTTCTAGTTCTAGGCCTTCTGTCTTCCAGAATGACATCAATCACAGCTTTGCTGAGTGGTGTTTTTTGTATGACTACATTGTCCGCCATGCTGCCAAGTTTAATGTCCTGAGTTGGCTGTGCATGATCTGATTGTTTTGCTGGGACAGTAGTCGAGGTATTTGAGGTAAGTTCCAAGCTGGGTATAGAGATAAGTTCCTTAGTACTGGATACCAGTACTGGCGTGGCCAGTCTGGGACAATCAGTATCATCTTTGGCTTCTCCTGTCTGACCTTTAGGAGCACCTTGGGGAGGAGAGGCAATGGAGGAAAGGCATATACTGATAGGTTTTTTCCAGCTGAAGGATAGGGCATCCACTTTCCATGCTTTTCTGTGATAAGTCCTTGTGCAGAATCTTTTTTAGTTGGTAATTGAGAGGGGAGGCAAACAGATCTATGTCCGGGCATCCCCATTTCCTTGTTATCATGCTGAAGACTTGTGAATCCAGCTTCCACTCGTGGGGATCCATGAGGTTTCTGCTTAGTTTGTCTGCCAGAGTATTTTCCTTTCCTGGCAGGAATTGTGCCTGCAGGTGTACTTGGCAAGTCAAAGCTGTGTCCCACAAGGTCATGGCTAGTCTGCAAAGGGGGGTAAAAATGTGTGCCCCCCTGCTTGTTTATATACCACATGACCGTGTTGTCTTTTTCAGTAGTTGTCCCGGTTGAAGTAGGTCCTTGAAGGCTGTCAGTGCATTTTGAACAGCTAACATCTCTTTTTGATTTATATGTAGATGCATTTGGTTTGAGGACCATGTGCCCTGAATGCATTTTCCTGAAATGTGGGCTCCCCAGGCATAGTCTGATGCATCCGTTGTTAGTGTCTGCCTGGCTGGAGATAGTGTGAATGGCTGTCCCTTGTTCTGGTGACAAGTCTTTGCGCCCACTATCAAAACTCCTGTTGCAGGCAGGGAATGAGAGTAATGACTGTTTCTAGGCTATGGCAATGATGAGTCCAAACACTTTTTAGGTACCATTGAAGTTTCCCCATATGCAATCTTGCATTTCGAATTAGTAGGATGCAGGAGGCCATGAAGCCCAAAACCTGCAGAATTTTTCTTGCAGATAACTGGGCCTTTGTTGCCAACATTTTGAAATAGGTAGTCAGTTGCCTTTGTCTGGCGTGAGATAAGCCATCTGGGCAGTTGTATTCTAACTTGCACCCAGGAATATTATCTCTTGTGAGGGTACTAGTTTTGATTTCTTTTTGTTGACTGTGTACCCTAGGCATGTTAGAAGTCCTTTTACAAACGCCAGATGTTGAAGTAGAATGTCCTTGTTCTCTGCTTGAATGAGACAGTCGTCCAAGTAAGGATATATTTGTATTCCTCTGTCTGCAGAATGCAATTACTGGTATCAGGCACTTTGTAAAGACCCTGGGCGCAGTAGATAAGCCAAAGGGTAGTGCAGAGAATTAGTAATGCATTGAACCAGCCTTGAATCTTGGGTATCTTCTGCATGATTGTCTGATTGGAACATGCAGGAATGCCTCTTTTAGGTCTAAAGTCACAAGCCAAGCATTCTTGCCCAGCATGGGCAGAAGCTGCTGTAAAGTCAACATTTTGAATTTCGGAATATCCAGGAAAGTGTTCAGAATAGATAGGTCCAGTATCGGCCTCCAGGCCTTGTCCTTTCTGGGTACCAAGAACAGTCTTGAGTAAAATCCTTGTCCCTGCTCTTGCTCTGGTACTTGTTGAATGGCCCCCATGTCCATGAGGGATGAGACTTGTTTTTGTGCCTCTGCCCATTGATTTTTTGGCAGATCTGGCCAGCCGTTTGCCTTTGGCAGAGTATGGAAGTGGAACTTGTAGCCTTGTGACACTATGTTTAGAACCCACTTGTCCTGGGTTATATTGTGCCAATTTTGAGCAAAAAGTGCTAATTTTCCCCCTATGGGTGCTGCCAGAAGATAAGTGCTTGGTGCTGGCAGGGGGAAGTCACTGTGACTGTTTTCTGTATGTTTGTGTTCTATCTTCTTCAGCTTTGGAGGTAGAAGCCCCCCATTGCTTATGCCTATAAGAACCTTGTGCATGGGATCTGCCCCTAGGGCGTCTGGATCTGCCCCTTTGAGGTCTGTCTGACACAGGAAAGGACCAATGTTTTGTAGGCCAGTGTCTACTAAACCTAGGTGGCTGTACTTGTAAAAAAATCTTTGACAGTTTGCATAGATTTAGCTTTGTTCTCCATTTTCTTTAACACCTCTTCTGCCTTAACACCAAACAAAGTATCATGCTGTAAAGGTGAATCCAGTAATTTTACTTTAACATGATCAGGCAGGTTAAGCATGCCTCCTAATTACAGAACCCATAACTGCAGCCCTGCAGGAGGCCTCCAAAGAATCAAAACCACATTGCAAAGTACGTTTCCCAACTTGTTCTGCTGCATACAATAAATCCTGCATTTCCTTGTTTTCTGCACATTCAGATTTTAACAACATTTTCTGTTTAAGCAATCCCATGCCATGTTGCCAATACTTAAGCATATGAAATTGGCAGTTTAAGGCCCTTATAGCCAAAGTTGCAGATGTGTAAACCTTTTTGCCCCATCTATCCAGTGCTCTTGAATCTGTCAGAAGGGGTTGGGTTTTTTGCAGTAGAAGCCTTAACTCCCTTTGGACCCTGTGAAATAGTTTCTGGGTCAGCAGCAGGGCTTCTAAAAAAAATTTGTGAGAGTCAGGAACCCTGTAATATCTGTCAGGCTTAATAGGAGCTGGGGGTAAGGAGTCAGGGGTCAGACTAGACTCCGAAAATACATCTACAATGTCTAAAACAAGTGGAATGGCTAGAGGCCTGTACTGAGGTAGTAAAAGAAAATCCCTGAGCCTCTTTTTAGATTCTGAAAAATCTTGGCTCTCCCAGCAGAAATACTCCCTTATGGCATGCAAGGTTTCCTCAAAAGAATAGTCCTCAGGAGGAGATGCTGAAGGTATAGATTCTTCAGCATCAGAATCCTCATGGGGGGAAGAGAATATTCCTGATCAGAAGAGGAATCAGAAGAAATAGAAACCTGATCTGAAGATTCATAGTCAGTGTCTTGTCTAGGCCTCTTATCAGGAGGGGGATGGGAACCCCTGATCAAAGTAATTTTGAGCATCTGTTTTTTGGGCATAAAGGCCTGTACACGTGGAGTTTGTTTCCTTGCTTTAGAAGGTGATTTAGTCTTTGCCTTTGAAGCAGAAGTTGTTTTAATGTAAAGATGTTTAGGTCTGAATACATCCTCAGAAGCCAGTACCTGCTCAGCGGCTCCGGACCCATCTGAGGGATTACCGTCCGAGGCTCCAATACCTTGAGTATCCAGCGGCATGGCCGGCTCCACATGGGCGTCAGTAGCGACCTGTGACTCAGTAGCGGGCGTCAGGGGCTGCGAAAGCGCCTCACTGAGAACCGGTGACTGGTTTAAGAGAAGCTTTGTTGTCGGTTTTGGGCCTCGATTGTTTTTCTTTATCCTTTTCTTTGCGTTTTTTATAAACTCCGGTCGTCGGGATGGCTATCCAACGTCATTTCAGGGTAATTAAACCGGCGTCCAAAATAGTTTAAAGCAAAAACATACAGACGCTTAATAGTGCGTTGGTTAAATCTAGCATAAAACCGACAACCAGAAACGTTGTGATCAGGGCCTACGCAAGGAATATAGTAAGAATGAAAATCCTTATGAGGTATTTTCTTTCCACAAGAAATACAATTATTAACTTTTTCTGACATCGGTCTGGAGCAAGAAAAAAGTTTCCCCAATGGGGTACTTAGCTTTATTGAAGACTTTGGATCTGAAACTCAAACACTAAAATCTCAGGAGTCGGCCGACCGGCACTTGCGAACTGCTTCTGCTTCGGGCACCGCACGGCAAGAAAGACTGAAGAAAATGGCATTGGCTCCTTCTTTTATACCTCTGATGACCTGACGTCAGGGAATGGGTGACAGCAGCCGACGCAGGACCCAAGACTTTGGAATTCAGGCTGGCTGAGGGCAACCTGCCAGCAGGATTACCCAAATGTAATGATTGCAACAGTGAAACACGAAGAACATCTAAAGCCGCAGGTTCAAAAGGAGCCAGAGTCAACTTTTCAAGAACAAAATTAAGGCCACAGGAAGGAGGAACAGGCTTCCTGGGGGGGGGGATCTAATATGAAGAAAGTTAAGATATTGTTTGACCTCAAACATAGAGGTCAAGGAGGAGATAAAGGCAGACAAGCAGAGATAACTGAAGGGTAAGCTTTAACTGAAGAATATGCCAACCCAGCATGGAGCAATTCATACAAATAATACAGAACCAGAGGAATCTCCACAGAAAGTGGATCCTAGTTACAAGCATGGAACCAGACAGAAAATTTCTTCTATTTGGACACTCAGGATTTCCTGGTAGTGGGTTTCCTGATCTCCTGCAAAACCCAAAGCACACCCTCAGAAAAAGATGCCTAAAACGGATCAAAACCCTATCACCCATTGTGTCAGCTGAAGAGTGGACAGGTGAAAATGGATGAGAGACCCCTTGGTTTGTGTGAGTAGGCCCACTCTGAGGTAACTTTTGGTTACTGCCCTTGGGTAGGTGCTGAAGAGGGAACAAATGCTGTTTGCGGCAAAAAGGAGTCACCAGCTACATCTTAAACAGGTCCCTTAGAATGAGAGGAAGGTGAGGGAAGGCATAGAGAAACATCCCCTTCCAAGAAAAAGGCAGGGCATCCTGGACTTGGAACTCTGGTGCAAAAAGAGGAAGTTGTCTGTTCAAACAGGAGGCAAAAAGATCTACCTGAGGAGTACCCCACGGGTGGACAATGTCTAAAAACACATCTCTGTGAAGCATCTATTCAAACGCCTATGCTATGGACTTGCTCAGAGAGTCTGCCACAATGTTTTGTTCTGAAGGAATACAAACAGCCTGATGTGTCACCTGATACTGGACAACCACATCCCAAATTTTAAGAGCTAGAGGGCACAGGAGTTAGGACGATGTCTCCCCTTGTTTGCTGATGTACCATATCACTGTGGTAATGGTTGTAAAGATTTTCAGAGGCACTGAAAGTAAGAGATTATGAAAGGCTTGAAGGGACAGCACTCTCACCACCTTGATGCTGATGTGGTCTGACCTCTGATGAACGGGCCACAGACCCTGCACCTTGAGAGGGTCAAAAGAAGCACCCTGTGCCTGAGGCATCCGAAAACAAAATCCTGAGAGGACTGGGGGCTGAAAAGGAAGCCCTTGGTTGAGAAACAGCTGATGAATGCACCACTGAAACTCCAGTTTTAGGCATGGAATAAGATGGGCTAGAAAGTCTAAAGGATGACAATGTTGGCGCTATACTGATTTTAGGAACCACTGTAGCTTCCTCATATGGAGTATGGCTAGAGGTATAGGAATGGTGGAAGCCATGAATCCCAAAACCGTTAGAAATTTTCTGGCTGTAACTGAGACCTGATAAAGAAGGGACCAAAAAAGGCAAATCAGAGTAAGATCCTTGGAAGGTGGCAGAGAAGACAGCATAGGATAAAAACATGAATCTGAGAAGGAGTCATAAAGGAATTTTGAAGTTTATTTAACCCCAAGGCTTTGAAAGAGGCAAATAGCATAGTGAAGATATTGAAATAAGATCTCTGGGGAAGAAGCTTGAATGAGCAGGTTGTCCAGTTAAGGAAACATTTGTATCTCCTTCATCCTGCAAAAGACAATCACAGGAGCGAAGCATCTGATGCCAATACTTGGGGCAGTAGAGAAGCCAAAGGTCCATCTTTATTTATCTTTGACCAATGGGTTCAGTTCAGAGAATCTGAATTTTCTCGGCCATTTCCACAGCTCGCGCAGGCCAAAAACTCTCAAGCTTCAACCCTACCCACAATGCATCTCTCCTAGTTACCTCAGATCGCGTTTGTAGATTACAGCTAAACAAATATAAGAACAGGAGGCCTGATGAAAACCATATCTGCTATATAAAACTAGTCAAACATGGGGGTATGTGTCCTATCTGTTCCACCAAAGGACATTAGAAAGGCCAGGGGAAGGCGGGAGGGAAGTCAAGGATTAATGAAGATGGTCAACTCAGATGGGAAGTTATGGTGAGTACATAACCTCTTTACCTGAAGTTGTCAATCTTCATTTTATCCCTGATCAATGGGACAGAGCCCCCAGCTACCTTGGATCTTGGGTGGACTCAAGGAAGGACATTTCTGAGCACCACTGAACCAAAGGACACACTTGCCCTGGAGACCAGGTCCAATTTGTAATGAGTAAAAAAGGTATTAGGGGAAGCAGAAGTGGCTGCTGCACAAATGTCATCCACAGAAGCTCGAGACTGAAAAACTGCTGATGTAGCCATAGAGTTTGTAGAGTGAGCTTTTACCTGTTTAGGCAAATCAATTTTCTTTTTGTCATAAATAAATGATATACAGTCTTTTAGCCATCTGGTCAAGGTTACTTGGCTGACTGGTTTGCCAATTTTGGAACTTGAGAAGGAAACAGACTGACTTTTGAATATCTTTTGTTCTGTGCAGGTAAAAAAAACGACTGTCTGTGAACATCCATTAAATGAAGGGCGTATTCTCTTTTATTAGAAAAACTGGGAAAGAATACTGGAAGATTAATAGTCTGATTAATATCATTGTCCGATACTACCCAAGGAAGAAAGGAGGGATTCGTCCTTAAGGAAACACTGTCATTATGAAAAATCAAGTACGGTGGGTCACAAGACAAAGCTTGAATTTCTGAAATCTTCCTGGCAGAAGTTATTGCTAAAAGGAATAAGGCTTTCCACGATAAGTATTTAAGGTTAAATTTGGCAGGTTCAAAGGGAGGCTGAACAATGGACTGTAATACTAGAGTAAGATCCCAGGGAGGAATAGGATCCTTAAAAGGAGGTTTCAATGAAAGAGTTCCTTTTAAAAATTCTTTGCATAACTTATGAAAAGGTAGAGAATTATCCCCCAAAACCATTATGAAAGCTCAAAATCGCTGCAAACTGAATTTTAATAATAGAAGGAGAGGCTCCTGCATCAAAGAGAGAGAGTGAGAATTCTAAAATCTTTTTGATGGGCTCTGAAAGGGGGTCAATATTCCTTTAGCGGGAACAAACGGCAAATCTATTCCATTCACTTGTATAGAGTTTATGGGTGGATGGCTTATGACAGGCTAGTAAAATTCTGCGTTCCTGGAGAAGGAAGGTTAACCTGACTGGGAATTAATGGAACTGGAGGAACCATGCTGTCAGCCTGAAGTTCTGGAGGTTTGGACGAATCAAGTTCTCTGGATGAGTGAGGAGGTCTGATCCAGAGTCCAAGGTTCTTTTATCAGGTAAGGCCAAAGAAAGGGGAACCATATTTGTCGATGCCAATAAAGGGCAATGAGGAACTCTCTGCTCTTCAACCTTAGGGCTTTTTGAAGGAACTTCGGAATTAAGAGAAATGCGTACAGAAGTCCAGGAGGAGGTCAATTGTGTAACTCAGCATCCCTGAGGGACTCCCTCAATGGGGGATAAGGCGAAGTAGTTGCTGCACTTGTTGTTCAGGGGCAAGGCAAACAGCTCACCGCAAGGCTGACCCCACTGGCGAAAAACAATTTCCGCCACTCTTGGACTGAGGGACCACTGTTGAGGTAGAAGAACACACCTGCTCAGTTTGCCTGCTAACACACTGGAGCTCCCAGGGATGTGCATTGTTATCAGAAGTAAGTTGGAAGAAATCGCCCACTGCCACACTCTTCTTGACATGGAGGGCAAGACTTGGTTCCTACCGGTTTGTTGATGTACCAAACTACCGACATGATGTTTGTTTGAATCACAATAGTTCCTAGAGGGAGAACAGTTGGAAAGGCTTGCAAGCACTACTCTCATTTCTAGGATGTTGATATGTAAACTGGCCTCGATGGGAAGCCAAGTGCCCTGGACAGTCTGCTCAGATAAAGCCCCCTACCCCATCTGGGAAGCGCCTATGGTCACTATGGCATTCGGCTGCTATGGGACAAAGGGGCAGCCTAGAAGAATGCTCTCAGAGTGCATCCATCAAGCTAGATCTTTTCTGCAAAGACTGGTAATTAAAATTTGATCCAACATACGTTGAGGTGTTGACCACTGAGATGCAAGAAGCCACTAAAAAATTTGCATATGAAACCTTGCCAGGGGAACTACAGTTGCCGTCGCTGCCACTGAACCTAGGGCTTGTAATACTAGACAGGCAGGTACTTTCTTGCTGTGTTGTATCTTTCAAACTTGTTCCCTGATGTTTTGTAATCTCACTGGTGGAAGGGAGACTATGAATGTTCTCATATGTAGCATTGCTCCTATGAACTCGAAACTATGAGTTGGAATCAGTTGAGCTTTTTTCGTAATTTACAGTAATTCCTAGGTTTGAACAAGTCTGTAAAGCATAATCTCTTGCTAGTATCAACAGATGCCTGGTTAGAGCAGTAATGAGCCAATCATCCAAATATGGAAACACCCAGAATCCTTGCAGCCTCAAGTGAACTGCTACTACTGACATGCAATTCGTGAACACCATGGGGGCTGTGGTGAGACCAAAGGGCAGAACTCTGAAATTATAGTGATTGGCTCCCAGCCTTTAGAACAACCTTCTGGAGCGCTTCTCCATTTTTATGTGGTAATACGCATCCTGAAGGTCTATTGAGCACATCCAGTTGTCCTTCAACAGAAAAGGGAGAATGGACTGTACTATGATCATCTGGAATTTTGTTTGTCGAACAGATATGTTCAATAAGCCGACATCCAAAACTGGTCTCCAGTCTCCTGTCTTTTTTGGCACTAAAAAGAATCTTGAGTAATTTCCGGACTCTAACTTGTCTGGTGGGACTTCTTGGATGACTCTTTCTCTAGCAGTCTTTGGATCTCTAGGACTGCCGCTTCCCTCTGACTGGGTGGAACATCAGGGATTCTTTCGAAAACAGGAGGGGGAAGAGAAAAGGGTATGACAAAGCCTTTGGATATAATCCTCTGCACCCAAGTATCTTATGTGATTTCTAGCCAGGGGTTTAGGTGCAGGGATAAGCATCCCCCGACTGCCTCCAGAGGAAGGCAATCCAGCATCCATTCAGGAATACTAATAGGGTTTTCTGGAAAAAGAATCTCTGAAAACCTGATTTTGTAAGCCACATCTGCCATGTGGGTGGCGTCTTCAGTTAAAGTTCCCCCCACTCTGCTCCAAGGTGAACTTTCACCACATGTGTTTTGTTGAAAAGGCCCTCTGGATTTTTTGAATAACATTTTTCCACCTAATCTCGGATTCCTGGAAAAGGGTCTCTGAGAAGTGGAAAACATATGCCCACAACAGAAAGGGTATTTCCATCTTTCTCACACTTGGACAATGTTTCTTTAACCTTTGTGCCAAATAAGGTCCACAAAGTCACATCCAAGTGTGTCTCCTTATGGCTATACTTGAACTTGCTGCTCTGGTAGTCCTTTTGGCTGCACGTACAACGAGCTACATGGATGAATTAGAAACAGACCCCATTGTAACTAACTGAGAGATAACTTTGTCTTGTACCTCCTCAGAGACGGCTCCTGCCAGGGTATCAGAGAGCTTCTTGATGAGATCCCTTTGAAACATGGTGAAATGTGCCAGACAATTCAAAGACCGTATTGCAAAGGTCGATGATATGTAAATCCGCTTGCCAAACCTATCCACTGTCCAAAACTCTGTTGGGTGGATGGATAGAGGAACTTTCCTCAGCCAGTTCCTTTTTTGTGACCACTACTAATACCAAGACATCTACTGCTAAACCTTTTACCAAAATTGTTTATCTTCAAGAGGGGATAAAATTTTGTCTGGCCTCCTAGGGATAGGCTCAATGGAATCAGGCTCCTTCTACATGCACTGAGCAATCAACTGGATAAGTTCATCAGTGGGCAGAGTCACCTGAGAGGTAGATGGGCGAGTGCAAAAAGCCTGCAGGTACACTGTTTCCTCAGGGGTAGGGTTTTGGGACTCCCTGGAAATTTTGAAACAGAGGGGTGATTTGATGTCTCCAAAGGAAACATCATCACCGGATGATCTGGGGACTCTTCATCAAAATTAGTATCTTCGGTGATGGATTCCTGCAGGGAATCCAAGTGCTTCCTCTTGCATTTTCTTCAGAGGAACCTCATCAGGGAGATGGTCTGGTAAGGTATCTGAAGAAGACAGAATCTGAATCTCCTGAGGTTTTGGCACTCACTGTCCCAATGGAGGAGCATGATGCACAACTGGACTCGAGGAATGAACATGCTTCAAGGAAGAAGAGGTCAACTAAGTGACTAAGGCAGCCAAGGGCCTCTCCATAGCCTCGAAGGCTGGCCCCACTGAAGAGGGAAGGGAGTGCAGAAGCAAGATAGACTGCCTTGGAACCGTGGTCACTCCCTGCTCCGACAAGATTGCCTGAGACAGAGAAGCCTGTGCCAAACTCTAGCTGAAGCTCCAAGGATCAGGGACAGCTCTGAAAAAAACTGTAGTCGACTCCTGCCCCTCGGGGCCAACCGGGTAGCTATGGCCCCAGGGGGTCTCTGGATCCGACAAAGCTGAAAATCTCAAAGCTTGAATCTGTGCCAAGGTAACAGAGACTGTTGGAACTGATGCAGCTGACGCTGGACAACTGGAAGCTGAAGTCTCCAAGGCCTCAGAGGAGGTTAGAGGAGGACTACTCAATGGGGTGAAAGAATGTTCAGCACCTGATGGGGTTGGAGCCAAGGGAGCACCTGAAATTCCTCTCGCCCATAAAATTTTCTCCACCAGTCTCTCCATGTCAGTCTCTGTGAGGCTGTTGGTGTAACAGATAGGGGACACAGAAGGAGACTTGGGTCTATGCAAAAAAAAAAAAAAAAAAAAAAAAAATCAGGTAATTCCCCAGTAAAGGGATCAAAAGATGGGAAATACTGATATCTAGGTGTTTGCCAAGTATTTACTGAATCAGTCAACACCGAAGCAGTGCTCAGAGCTTGGATCTGTGGAATCGAGCCAGCAGTTTGAATTTGCGATGAAGCCCTTGGGGTCGAAGGTTTAGAATCAATGGAGGGTGTCAGTAGAGACAACACAGCATCAACATCCACTGGAAACGAGAAACTTTTTGGCACCAAAGTTTTCACTTTTTTGACAGTCGCCACTGGAGAAGATGGCACAGACATGCTTTTTTTCTTAGCCATCCCAGAGAAAGAGCAGGAAGGCGACAAAATATCAGTTTTATTTTTACCAGCAGATATAGCCTCATCGAAGGCAGTTGGAATTGAAGCTTTTGAGATCAGTTTATTATTTCTCTCCACTGAAGCTCTTTGGCTAAAGTCATGACATATAGGTTCAAAGGTGTGTACTAGGCTAATGGCCCTGGGGCCTTTACAAGCCTAGCCCATAGGATTACACTGACAATGAACCACCCGACCTTAATTTCCAGTGCCTCTGTCGAGTAGAGCCACTGGAGTGATCCCCGGGGTGAATTTTCTATTTCCCATCCACTCATCAAGATTTCTCTTGAAGAGGGCCAGTGAGGTGCTCTGTTTGACATGTACAGGAAGTCTATTCCATAGCACTTGCAGTCTCTGGTTTACATTAGGCAGAGCTCCTCGCTAACCCTCTTCAAGAGAAACCTTGACGAGTGGACGGGAAACAGAAAGTTTACCCCAGGGATCACTTCAATGGCTCTGCTGGACAGAGGCACAGGGAACTAATCTAAGGGGGCGGCAAAAGCCAACACATTCCGGCTAGGCTTATAAATGCCTTTGGGCAGATAGCGTAGTACCTACCTATTAACTTGTTCCGCCAGGAGGTTCTGTTGATTGTGGTAACGAGGTTGAGGTCTCTGGAGTGTGTGGTGAGGAGGGAATGGGATTTCTTTAGATATATCATTTCTAACAGAGCTGGGTCAGACATGGCTTTATAAGTCAAGCAGAGATCACCTCTAAGTACATGATATGAGACAGAGAATAGTTGGAGTTTTGTGAGGTACTTTTGCGGCCTCTTCAGTTGTTACAGGTGTCTAGTGAGGTACATGTCAAATGGAGCATTGTACTCGATGACTGGCCTAATGAGGGAAGAGCAGAGGGAGACGATGACCTCTTTCTTCCTGGATGCAAAACCCTTAGGAATGAGATGTACCACATAAAAGGACTTTCTGACCACAGTGACAGTGTGATGGTCAAAACAGAGGGTGCTGTCAACCTGTGTTCCCAGATCTCTTATAATGCCTTCTGTGTTCAGTGGACTAACATCGAAGTGGTAGTTCATGGGAACTGGGTTTTACCCAAAGGGGACACTGAGCTTAAGGCCATGGTTCTGATAACAATCGTTGGTCTCAGTGAGGCCTTTCTGTAGGATGTCAGCATCACTTGGGGAGTTAATGGCTCCCAACTTGAAAATGTCTGCAAACTTTGTCAGCCAGAGTCCCTTCGTGTTGGACTGGACTTCTAAGAAGTAGATACCAAACAGGAGAGGACCCAGGACCGAACCCTGTGGGACTCAACTCATAACTGGTCGTCAGTCTGACTTGGATTCAGCTACTTTCACACTGTGGGTTTTATCTGTGAGCCAGTTTGCAACCCACCTAGTGATATAGGGGTTGATGCCTAGCTTAGTGAGTTTTTCTATGATTCCTGAGTGGGAAATGGTATCAAAGGCCTTGGCATGATCAAGGTAGGCTGTATGAACCACCTTGCCTTCATCCACGGCTCTGGTGACTGACTCAAAGAAGTCGACCAAGTTGAGCAGGCATGATCTACCCTTTACAAAACCAAACTGTGTGGGATCCAGAGTTTGGAGATTCCCTATATCCTTGTTCATTAGGTCCATGATGATGTGTTCCATTGCTTTACATATAAGACTTGTCAGGCTAATGGGCGATAGTTCCCAGGGTCTGTAGTCACTCCTCCTTTGTGGAGAGGGATGACTATAGCAGTGTGCCATTTGGTAGAGATAACGCCTGAGTGAGGCTGTGATTGAACAGGGCACACAGGTGAGGTGCCAGTTCACTCTGTAGTTCATGTAGAACACGGGCAGGGATATTGTCAAGTCCCACAGAAGCTGTATTCTTGACCTTGGACAGTGCTGTTTTAACTTGTGCTGCAGTAATACTGGGTGCCTGGCAACCTACTGGTATTGTGATTGGTCCTTAGGGGAGGGGGAAGAGGGGAAAAGTTGGCATTGAATCTGTCGGCCAGTATATTGGCAACTTCTGTTGGCTCGGTACAGGAGGTACCATTGTGCAGTAGCTCAGAGTAAAACTGAGTAATGGTGTGGAGGTACTTTACATAACTATAGAAGGCCTTGTGGTTGTCTTTACTATCTGCTGCAATTCTGTTTTCATAGCTAGCTTTAGAATATTTGATGAGGGATCTCAACTTTTTGCTGAGGCTAAGGAAGTTTTCCCAGTTTTGGGACTTCACTTCATTCTGCATCAGTTTCCTCCTTTTGTTGTAGAGTTAGTTTATGGCAGGGGACCACTAGATCGGCTTCCTTTTTTTGGAGGAAAGAGTCTTGGTTCTATTGGGTATGGCGAGATCCATGCATTTGTATACTTGTTCGTACAGTGCATTGGTGTATGATTTGGCGGTTATGCAACTATTCTCCATTTGCATATACGACAATCTTCCTGCAGGTGGTGAGGTCTCAAGTAGTAGAGACACAAAGTGTGTGTGTCTGAGGAAGGAAGTTTGTGGCCACACTGCTGGCATTTTTTAAAGCCAGAGTGGTCGTTTCTTAGCCATACTAAGAAAAGTTAAACACTTTCCATACACGCATATGTTAAACAAATGGTTGGAGCAAGTACAGGCAATCCAAGTAACATTTCAAACAGGGGAAAAAAAATCAAGAGTTTTTTTTTTAAGACCGCTGTAAAGAAGGGGGAGAGAGTACACCAAAGTGTATGGAAAGGGGAAACCTATGAACAATGGTAGAAAAGAAGTACACAGTGTATGGAAAAGGGAAAAAATACCAACAATACAAACTATGCAAGTAAGAAAAAAGGGGTAGGGAAAAACAGCAGAAGTAAACTTAGAACTAAAACTTAGTGAGAAAAGACTAAACAGCAAATAATTTCACTTCACTTGAGAGTGAAGGCGAACATGACTGTCCAGGAAAGCAGCAAATGAGATCCGAGGTAATTAGGAGAGATGCATCGTGGGTAGGGCTGAAGCTTGAGAGTTTTTGGCCTGCACAAGCTGTGGAAATGGCAGAGACTGTTCCAATTCTCATAACTGAAACTATTGGTCAAGGACAGAATGAAGACTGACAACTTCGGATGCAAATATTTCCTGAAACAGGGATGTGAAGATAATCATCCTTGAGATCCAGGGAGTCCAGGAAAGCCTGAAGCAGAAGAGGAGAAAACAGGAGTCTGAAGGGGCAGCAATTGAAAGGAAGGGATCTTCATAAAGGCGTTGAGCTGACAAAGGTTCAGTATGGGCCTCCAGGTGCCTTCTTTCCTGGGAAGCAAGAAAATTCTGGAATAAAGCCCCTTCCTTCTTTCAGAAGCAGAAACTGCTTGGATGGTGCCCTGAGAAAAAAGGCCCTGAAGTACATCTAGAAAAAAGGGCAGCTGTTCCTGAAGAGTTTGAATGCCCAGAAAAGGAGAAGGGATTTCCAAACCATAAAGTATCCTTAACGAATGGATAGAACCGAAGAATCATAAGTGATCCTTAACCAATTGGGAAGAGACAGGGAAAGACAAAGAGACAAAGCAACCTGATTTAGGAAGGAGGGAAGAAGACAGAGAGAGAAACTGACTTGTCTGGAAAAGGAGGCTTCTTCTCTATCACTGGCCCCAAGTAGTCTAAGCAGAAGGAGCACTTCTAGAACCCTTTTTACCTTTGGAAAGAGGGAGAGAGCGTCTATGAACAAAGGCAAGTTTAGAGAGATAATTCTTTGAAATTTAGGAATAGGGGAAACAAAATTATGCTTCAATTTCTGTAAGGCCTTGTCCTTTTCTTGCAGGGACTTAAAAAGTTCAGCCACTGCAAAACCAAATGTTTTTGTTATTAAAAGGAGCATCCATCAATTTAGCTTTAATATCATCAGGCAAAAGCTGGAGACAAAGCCAAGAGTAATGCCTCAACACAGAACCAAAGGCAGCAGCTCTAGACGAAGCATTAGCTTCATCAAAATTACATTTAACAGCATGGAGAGCCACTTGAGAAGATGATCCCAACAGAGGGGCCGAAACCTTCCCCTCAATAATTAGGAAGGTCAGAAATAACCTGATAAGCCTGAGAAAGAACAGCCAAGACATAAATGGTCATATGGGTTTGTTAATTAATAGCCTGAAAGGCCAGGGTAGCAGCAGTTTGCACCTTTTTTTTGCCCAGCCGTTCCATGGCCGTACTGCCCTTGTCAGAAGGAAGCAATTTAGTAGAAGGCAAGAGCTTGGAAGATTTGTCAGAATAGACAAGTACAACAGAAGGGTTAGCATGAGGACATCTGTAAAGAAACTTAGAGTCATCAGGCACCTTATAAAACCTGCTAGGCTTTTTAGGGGCTGAAAGTAGACTTTTTTGGTGTTATTTTTGTTATATGGCCAATCCTTGGGACAGGATGATTCTGCCATAGCACCCTGTGCCAACAACTTAAGACGTTGGTTGTCCAGGTAGACAGACAAAGAGGAGAGAACTATGAAGGGTCTTTGGGACAAATGCTTGACAAATCGAGCACAAAGTATGGTTGAGAGATGCAACCAAACAAAAAAAGACACTGCTTGTGAAGGTCCTTATGGGAAAAGTCACTCACACCGACTTTTTCCCTTTCTGGTTGACATGTAAACTCGCAAACTAAAAGAAAATCAGATAAGAGGGCAACCCCAATGGGGCACTTATCTGATAACGTCTTGGTACCCAGCACAAATGGAGTGTTCAGACAATCGAAGATGGCATTTGGATTGGCGGCAAGTATGCATGTCCTTATGTCACCTTTATGCCCTACACTGCGAGCAGGAGCATACGTGTGATGTACAATGTCCTTAAAATCCTAAGGCTTTGGTATACTAACTGGAAGTTGGGCTACCCTTGGCAGGGGATCCCTTTAGTAAAAAATACTACAACAATGATATGGGAAGGACATCTTACTCTTTCTCCATCTGAACCAGCTCACCAAGCTGAAATGAGGTTCTTAACATGGAAGACTATTTTACTCAATGCTCTGACTACAGCTCTGAATTACAAAGCACTTATGGTGAGTTAACCCTACCTTGTTCTTCACAACATTATGATTTCTTAAAGAACTAGTCCCTCTTTTATGCCTAAATTCATTTCAGAGTTTACTTTAAGCCAAACTACAAATTGCCCTTTTTTTTCTGAATCCAAGAACAAGGGCAAAAAGATTCTTCACACTCTAGATGTCCCCAGACAGCTCAGATCCTATGTATATAAAACTGAAGCCTTTCTAAAAGCTGATGAGTTGCCTGTCCCCACTGAAGGTAATAGGAAAGGACAACCAGTATCAAAGTAGACTATTTCCGGATGGATGTCTCAAGTTACTGCCTTTTGTTATAGTCACCATAACAATCCAGTTCTGGGCAGGGTTACGGCCCATTCTACAAGGGTTTTGGCTTCGTAAGTAGCTTTTTGGAAAGGTTTCTACTCAAAGTATTATAAAGGCAGCAACTTGGTCCTCTGTACATATTTTTGCAAAGCAATGTAAACTGGATTTCTTTTCCAGGTCCAGAACAGGCTGATCATTCTTCAGGAGCTCTGAGTCTTACCTTCCTTCTTAGTTTCTAAGCTGTGGTAGTCTACCCAAACAGCTTAGGCTACTGCAACAGTGATCTATTAATACATCTAGTGTTAAAGTAAGTTTACTTAGCAACTTTCTTGTTCCACAGCTTCCTTTAATTCAGCTCATATAATTTCCTCTTCAACATTCTGAAGCAAAACAAAGGATTGAACCTTATTCTACACTGACCGACAGAATATACACCAACTGATTTGCTACCTCTACTGGCATATGGGTATCATATGTTATGATAAAGCATAAATCAAATGCAATCAACTGATTTGAATTGTCACCTAATTTAATTAGCAACAAGGACATATACTATGAATATTTTGTCACAACTAGCGTTTTTAACACAGATATATTTTAATTATCGATTTTATTTGTTAAAAAATTATTTATTTTATTATTTTATTTTACATTTGTTAACAGGGAAAGTCCAACTGGACACACATCCATTTTCAGCGGAGGCCCGGGGAGAAAAGCTCCAACAGCATGTCATAAAGAAACTACACAAGAATATCATACAGCGATATAGGTCCCTGTCAAAAGATTTTAATACTCTCAACATATACTGGAAGAATCACGCAGATAAAAATAAGCAAAAAGGTTTATTTTACATGCATGGAGACATGCTACAAAGTACATGGTATGTCAGCAGTATAATTTCTGTACACTTCACATGGGTTTTTATACCCTTCTCTGCACGTACACAGTAGCTGGTTACTAGACAAGGAATTTCAGTCAAGGCTATAAATTCACATACTGGAGCCTTAGATGGTCATAGGTCAGTCACAAGATAAGCTTGTGCCTGGACCAAGGTAACATCTGTGCATTCCTCTTTGGTCAGCAAATTCTTTATAAGAAAAACAACTTATTTTAGCTCATTTCTTTGCACGCAATGCAGTTTCACATTTTAACCCTTCCTATACATGATTCAAAGATGTTGAACACAAAGATTCTTACTACAGTCCCATAGAAACAGAAGTTATGTATAGATTAGCAATTCCTTTAGTAAAGTCAGCATAGAATATAAAATATAAACACAAGAAAAAAAATTTTTTTTTTGTTGTCTTTCTAAATTATGAGTACTCTCAATATTTTGTTACAGAAATAACCAGTGATTATACAGTGAAAGGAATTAGGGGACCTTTAGTAGAATCCTTAAACATGATATCGGTGCAAATTAACCTGGGGAGTAGCAAGAACAAAGTCAATTGTTTGAGAAGTGGGTTCTCAGGAGTTTCTTAAATTGAATACTGGAGGTAGTGGAGGTTACTTGGCTAGGTAGTGGGTTCCAGATTTTGGCAATAGTGCAGGCAAAGAGAGATTTGCCAGCATCATTTTTGTGTCTGATGATGCTTATTAGGTTCTGAGAACTAGACTGTAAGGCTCTGGTAGGGATGTGGGGGTTAATTATATTTTGAAGTGTAGGGTATTTTTCTGGAAGGTAAAAGAGATTATCCGCTAGTGTGAGTTGATTAAACAAAAGTAGTTGAGGTAGCTTGAGCCAATTGAGTTGATTAAGGGCGAGATAGTGGTGGGATTTGTATGAGGTTTCAGTAGCAAACTTGGCTATTTTGTTATAACAAGATTCCATTTTGTTCAGATTACTCTTGGCGGAGATTAGTAAGGATGGGAGAAACATAGAGTAGGATGGATAAGAGAAGAGTTTTTGCAATAGTAGCTTTGGCTTGTTTAGTTATGATGTGTTTGTTCCTATAGAGAAGTCCTAGTTTTTTATTAACTTTCTTAATGGTTTGTGCTATAGGGATGTCAAATTTGAGGTTATTGTCTAAGAGTTTAGGTGTGTGCAGTTGGAGAGATTTGAATGCTATCTTTGAAGTGAATGGTGAAAGTGTTGTTGAGGGGGGAGCATGACCTGGGCCGAAAATAATTAATTTAGTTTTTTTGGGGTTAAGAATAAGTTTGATGTTTGTGAACCTTGTTTCGGCTAGAGTAAAAGTGTTTTGGGTGAGGATTTGCCGTTCCTTTAAGGTGGGGGTGGCACTTATAAGGGTGGTGTCATCTGCGTATTGTACTATTGATGCTGTGAGTGAGGAGGAATTGATTTGGTTGGTGAATAATGAGAACAATAGTGGGCCAAGGATGGATCCTTGAGGGACACCTATGGATACTGGTAGCAGGGGGGACAGCTGGTCATGCCATAGGACTGCCTGCTGCCAACCAGATAAGTAGCTAGTAAACCATGAAATAGTGGAGGGGCTGAGGCTTAGGGTAGATAAAGTTTGGAGAAGAATGTTATGGTCTATCATGTCAACGGCTTTAGATAAGTCTAAGAAAATGGAAGATACAAATAGTCCCTTGTTTGTATTGTGGTTAACTATATCTGTAAATGACAGTAATGCTGTGTTGGTGCTGTGGGATGGTCTAAATCCATGCTGAGTTTTGGAGATTAAGTTGTTTTGCAAGAGGTACCGAAGTAGTTGAGAATGTACAACAAAAAATGAAAATAAAGCTTTCTTGACCTCTTAAAAGCATAATTTACTACTTAATGACTATTTTTTGTAAAAAAGCATCATACTAGTTTTACATTAATTCATTGGGATTTAAAGGTATGAAAGGTATGCCACACCTGCCAGGTCCTGTCATATAACTCTATTGTTTTCCAAGACAAGATACATGCACCTGCATTTTAACAAATGGGGCAAGATAGTTTGCCTTTGCTTATGTTAACATACTAACTTTTTTTTTTATCACAGTGGTTAAAACTGGCATTTTAAATAAGAAAATTCTAATCTACGGGCAATATGGTGGTGCAAAATTTAACCCTGCTATCTCACATTATTTAGTAATCCAGGTCATTTCTTATCTGTAGTACCTTTGGTGTAATCTCTATGCATTTCCACTATGTGTTCATGCAGAGCCTGGTTAAGTGCTTTGGTATCCTTCCCACATCAAAAGATATGCTGTGGCTGAACTGGCCATCCCCCAAACTCCCACAGGCTTTTTATGCAATGTACATCTATGAGTATGTCCTAAGGTAGACTAGCATCCTATCCAGGATTCATTTATTTGCCTTGTAACAATGAGTTCCAGCACAGGCTTCCACTCTCTCTTCACCATGAACTGGATCGAGTATCCTAAACAGATAGCTTGAGATTCTTAGCTGAATTCAACAGACATTAGTGCAGCAGTGAACCCTCTTCTCCACAGGAAAAAGGCAAGCACAGGCTGTATTCTCCAATTTTTTTTATCAGTTAATGGATGGATGCTTTACACAAATCTTTAAGTAAAGTTCTAAGATAAAGCAAGCATTGGATAATGCATAAATGAAGTTGGTACTTGCGTATAATTGCAACCAGATTTTGAAGTTGCTGTAATTCGTATATACTCCAACTCCGAGATCGCCATACGTCAGAGAAAAGGCAATATTCCAAGAAATGGCATCTCGGACTTACTATATATGTAACTCCAATCTTTCGGCCAGTCTACTTATTTTGGGACTCGCTGTTGTGGTTCCTGACATTTCAAATGGTCACCAGTATGGTCTGACAGAACATGGGTACTGCGTGCATGAGTTGATACGAGTTATGGACCCTTTTCAAATCACTGATATAACCTTGCAAAGTATATAGTACACATGCCTTTAGGTTTTAATAAAGAAAGCAAACAGAATTATAACAAATTTCAAATAAACAAGTGTTATAATTAGACCGCTGTTTAGCGAAAGATTCTTTAAAGATTGTACTTAGAAAATCCAAAAAGTCACAGACTGCATAAAAGAAAACATTTCAAAAAAGTATGAAACTCCTGTTTGTAAACCAGCTTGATGGAACGGAAATTTTAAAAGAATCTGATTGTCAAACTTAGTGCTATGACACGTAGGCAGTGTAAGCGAACAATAACCTAAACTTTGAAAATATCACAGTTAAGTGTGCCTGTATAATATGATGGTGTGTGTATGTTTTAATTACACTTACTAGTATCAGCACCAGAAGGGCTCGAAAATCAGCCGCTTCTTCAGTCAGGAATCTGGTTATTATAATACGCAAATACCATAAAGTCGTAACTCACCAAAACCACAGGGAACTAAAATGACTTTTTTGTACTTGAGAATAAGTTGGTATACACTAATCACACAGCCAAGATCTACAAAATGCTCCGTAGTCCAGGTGAAATGCTAACAAGTTCAAAAAATATCTTCCATTTTATCAGTAAAAGCAGACTATAGGATACACTTGGGGGGGGGGGAGGGGTAATTCTCTGCAGAATAAGATAAAACATTAAGCTTATAAACAGCTTACATTTTAAAGGTACAGTCTCTAGAATACAGAAAACTCTGCAGATTGTTATGTATTACCTATTTAAAATGGAATATTTACACTAAGTATAACGGGTTCAGTTTTGAAGTATATTTTAAGCAGAGATGAAGCGAAATGTTTCCAATACAGTCATATTACAATGAAGAAAAAAAGACAAACTTGATAAGCTACATAATGGGCTGAGTTCTCCTGATTTTACTACTATTTTTTTTTTTTTTACAAAAGTGCCATAATCTTTTCTAATAGAAGCACAACCAAGAAATGGTACTTTTCCTTCATCTGGAGTGTAATGTACGTAGCAGGAGAGTATAAATAATAATAAAGCAGAGTTCATGAAACAGATGGTACACATACCAGGGCCACATTTTAGTTCTTTGAAAAGCGAAAACTATTGAAACAATAGGCCACAAACCTTTAAGAAAAAATATGGAGCCTATGGATTCTCCAATGATGTTCTCTGGTTATAAATCTATCTCAACAACAGAACATTTCTCTAACAATTGTTTTTCACCTACTTTATTAAAGGCATACCACATGGCTCTGTCCTAAATCCAATTACATTCTCTAGTCGTTATCAACTTCCCTAAATTAAACACTGCAGCATCTGTTGATGACATTGTTCTTACCAAAGCTCACAAAGAACTCCAATCCTTGAATAATTTTCACCAGTATGATTTCAGCATATTATGGGGGTTGTTGTCTGCAAACAAATTAGTCATTTATTCTCAAAAACATAATGATGCTAGAAAATGAAAAAAAGACTTCTTAACATTCAACCCCTTATTATGCATGGCCTAAGAGGTACCCTTGTTTCAAACAGTAACTGCAAAAATATATCCAGACCTTATTATTGGTCAAATATTTTATGTTCCTACAGAAACTCAAGTAAAAAAGTATTAAATCTATTAAAATATCCTATAAAATCTCAAATCTACCAACTCCAGAAGCTAGAGCTGAATGCATTAATTTCCTAGACTCGGTTATTGTCTGCTAATCATTGTCCTCTGATCCCCTTCATAACACAACACAAACACCACAAATAAGATTATAAAATTTATATACCTACTCCGTAACTGATTCACGGATGAAAGAGCATTCCCCCTAAGCCATCAAGCTAGACTGCTCTGGCTGATAAAAATCAGTAAAATATACAAAACTTTCACTTTTCAGGAAACCTCTTAATCGTCACCTGAAGAGATATCAAAGATATTCTTGCTTCACTTATAGCGGATGATAAATTTCTTATCCTACTGACATTCTTTCATACACCTTCTTAACATTCAGTCTATTTATGCTGAATATCAGCACTGACGTGTTTCCATATTCTCATCCTCTGCTTATATGGAACTCAATACAGCCTTGCCTACATACATGTACGAACAGTGATATTCCTGCATATTCTGCCACATCATTCTACATGCACATTAATTATACAAGTCCCCTATCATTGGATGCTTCTGAAATTTCTAGTCCCTTTAACTTCACTTGGTACAACATGTTTATGTACTGCTGTTGTCAGATGCTATATTAGCTATTTAGAAGTCGTTTAATATATTAATAATGGTTCTGAATTCAGAATGTACACGGTCTCTGCTTTCTGCCCAGGACTTGACTAAAATGGACCCTCAGACTAATTATCTTATGCAATTAACATCACAAATGAATTTGAATAGCAAGTGAAAAGGAAAGTACAAAACACAATATGTGCAGCACTTGTAAGTAGAGTGAGTAGTAACAGTTTTACAGCAACCTACATTACACAGGTTGCACACAATCCACGTTGTAATGTGCTTGTTCCTGGCACATTGCAATGGCTTCCTTATTGCGAATTTGAAGTCCTGTCTTTAGCAACCACCTCTTAAGTGTACAATAGGAGTGATTGATTGTTTTGCTGTGAACTATTAGATTTTAGAAGATATTTATCGTGCGACCACCACAAGTACCACCACAAAGGGGCCAGCAATTTTTTTTGCAACAAACTCGGAGTTTTAAAAGCTATTTCCATAGTGTCCACCTCTAACGTCTTACAATTAAGTGATTAGGGATGTTTTGCTCCTTGAGCTTTTGTCAGCCTGTTTGCAATACATTACAATGCATCTTAGGAGTCATATTATTTCTAGTGGCCACCTCTAAAGTGTATTCTCCAACACCAGCAATGTTTTTGATGGTTTTGGTATTAATTCATTAACAGACTAATGGCTCAGCATTTTTGCATTAAGGTTAACGACTCAGCATTTTTTGCAGTTAAGGTTAAAGTAAACTAACGACTCCCTTTTATAAACTACCATTAGGTCATCAATAATAGTGTCCCCTCTAAATAAGTCATAACTCTTGTGTATTTTGGTAAAAGTGAATACCTATATAAAGATCGCACATACCATGCTTATCCTTTCCTTTATTTAAAGGCTGGTACCCCATATGGAATTGCTTTAGGAAAGTATTACACTAACAAAAAGAGAGTTTTTTTTTCCTGAGTATTTTGTTGTGTGTGAAAGGATATTGCAATGTTGCACCTGCTGCCAATCTGAATGACTATTAGTACTATGATCTGTAAAGATTTACAGGTCTCTTCATTGTTTAAAATAATGCATGTTTTTACCCTAATTGTCCATGTGCCGTCCATGGTTGCAAGAGAACCAATATTGGTGCACTCTAAAAGACACTCTCACTACCAGAGACTAATTACTACCTTGTTATAGTCTTTGGAACTATCCTTTACAAACTCATTAATCCCCCAAATCTTACTCTATCTTCATTCCTTCTTTTTATATTATCTACTGTTTCCATCTCATGTCTCTTCCCTCCTTTTTGTTCCAGATACTGTAACTCAACCAAACAGCAACCTACACCACCATAATAAGAAACCCCAGCAACTTCAACTTAAGAAACCCATCTACAAAAAGTTTCCTCGCAGCAGCCAACATCTTCCGCTCTATCTACTGCCCTCCAGGCTCAAATTTTAATGTATATTGTTACTTGAACTTTCTTGCTCTAAAATCTGTTTGAGGGCTCCCTGTACATCACCATAAGGTACAACTCAGCACCCGCCAGCTACTTCCTTTTCTGCACTCATTATTTACTTTACTCACATTCCCTGACAGCTACTCACTTTTTGAATAATCGACTGTGCTCATGTATCCCCCCTGGCTAATGTCTCATTAGAACACTTCACCTAACTTAAGTAACTCTGCTAAGCCAACCAACCATAGTACTGTACCCACTTAGGAATGTTAATCTACTGCTCACCCTATCTCTCCAGGAGTTAGGGAAAACTACCCCAACAATGTTGAGCTTTCCATAAGCAACTAAAACCAGGAGAATACATATTGAGAAGGATAACAAATTGATTTACTATATGTCTTCACCTAGTTTTAGTTGAGAAGGATAACAAATTGATTTACAACTAAAACTAGGTGAAGACATATAGTAAATCAATTTGTTATCCTTCTCAGCTGTAGCGAGCATCATCTGCTCTCTCAGAGCCTTATTCTACGTTTCACTGCTTTTATTCTGATAGGAATATCTTCTAAAATTTAATATTATATTGTAGAGAACGAAGGTATTTTATCTGTTAGTTAATATGTATGTCAAAGTCTCTTCTATGGAAATTGCATATCTAAAGTCTGTCCTTAAAACTATGGTTTGTAAAAAATTGTTCTCTTGGAGCTTTTCTCCCCGGACCTCCACTGAAAAAGGACTTGTAATCCAGTTAGACTCTCCCGGTCAACAAATGTAAAATAAATAAATAACATTCCTAAAATGGTGTATCAGCACTGCAGGTACTTACTTATTGAGATTTTCTCCGAAATTGTTCTCTGGTTCTGCTTGCTTGGGCTCACTCCACTCCCTTACCCCCATTCCCACCCTCCCCCACTTTCCTTAAATTTATTTTCCCCTAGCCACACCACCTCATTCAACAACTAACTAATAAAATTTGGCCACTTCCTCGATCTCTACTTCCTTCCAAGCAACACTTTCCCAACCAATCAACATAACTCCCTCCATATCACACACACTAATTTTATCCCATACTATACTACTACTAGCACTTCTAATACAATTCCCATCAATTAACCCTAGATTAATATTCACCAAACCAATTTCTGAAACTAGCTCCCTACAAACCCAGTCTGACAGCTATTGAAAAATTAATCCCAGCCTCTCTTACATAACCCCACTACTATGCTCTAAAATACACATCCTTCCCACAAACTACTCTATTCACAACTCAAGCTATACTTACCCCCTTTTATTGCACTTTATCAGTGCCAAACTAATCACCTTTACTCACCGACTTTCATTTATTTTCTTGACATTAGTTCAATATGGTGACATCCATCCCAGCCCAAGGTCCCTCTACCACCAATCCCCCTATAAAGACAAACACAACTAAATGCTTAAAATCATCACGCATAACTACCATAAACCTTCAAAGTATAGCAATAAAACCTCCAACTTGCATGTCTGGTTAGTTCATAATAACAGACATCCTAGCTATTACCAAGACATGGCTAAATCCTAATATAAAATATGCAGAATTTCTCCCTCCAAACTACAGTGTTATAAGGTTTGACAGAACCAACAAAAAAGGAGGTGGTGTTGCCATCCTATCCCTATTCCCTAATACTCCTCCTTAACATACTTCCATTTACTGGTCACATCCCACAATTCCTAAATGCTGAAATCGTGGTCTCCTTCCTAAAAATTAACAACTCCAAAGACCTCTGTATCATAGTCCTATACACATCCCCAGCTAATAACATATCTATTCTAGAAGAAATATTACTCTGGGCCTCCCACACCATAAAAAACAAAACTATTATCCTAGGCGATATGAATATTAATTGGTCCAATATTTCCAAACGCCATCCACCAATATTAACCTGTTTCACTATACCCAACTAATCTCCACCCCTACTAGATATAATAATAAAACAAATGAAGCCAATAAAAACATTCAGTCCTTCTCTGTGTAAACATGATTTTAAAACGTATAATGCATAAACACATAAAAAAAAACACATGCATAAAGAATACATATATAAAAAATGCACATATAAATAGACAAACAAAAATGTGCTCAGATATAAACATATACTATTAAAAATCTCTAATACTTAATATAAGTAAGCATGTCATAAAATGACAATGTTTTTACTTAATGAAGTTTGTTTCTTTTGATGATTATGACTTATGATTAGTTGATTTAAGGTAGATAAGTTACACAGTAGACAGCATGCATTTGTATCTGAAGAAGCAGAAGTTATCTGTGAAAGCGCTTGTACGTCTGTGGTTGAATAAAGAAGAGTTTTTTTACACTAGAACTACCTGCCACTTTTTGGACTACAAGTGTTTTACATTTAATTGCAGTTTTCCTGGTGGACTGAAGCCTCTAGTAAGGAAGGTGTGTGTGTGTGTGTGTGTGTGTGTGTGTGTGTGTGTGTGTGTGTGTGTGTGTGTTTTTACTTGACATTTTGCTGTTTTTATCTTCCTAAAAGAAACTATGGCAGAAGAAATAGAGGAGATCATTGAACTGGATTATGTACTGGAGAATATACATGTGAACGCACTAGATATATTGCTGCATGTTACTAGTAATGTTGGTAACCCACTTCTTAGCTTTCATGACAATGAAAAAGACTGAGAACTTTAATATTGATATCATCACATTTAAAGCTAAGTTACATGCAATGGAGGGCAACTTATTTAAACTAAAGGGACATCAATTCCAAATGTTTCACATGGGGAATTGTTCCTCGTAGGTTACGCATCTTGAAAATGCCTGCACAAGGTTCTAATGACCCTGAATTACTGTCTGAATGGCAGTCTATAAACTTAGAGAGAAGCATTAAGTATATAGAAGCTTTAATTAAGCTTTCAAAATGTGAAATAGATCGCCTATATGTATTGGTGAAACAGCAATTTGAAGAAATCATGGAACAGTTTAGTTCCGATTATACAGACAGATGTCTTAATGAACTTAGAGACTCTAACAGTATATCAGCATAAACTATGTAAAATAAAGCAAAGGAAAATCGTGAGAGACCATGGAGATTTCAGTTCAGGTAATGTTTTTACCTGGCCAGGTACTGAAAATAATTTTTACAGATAACCAGAAAAACAAATGAAAGGCAGTATGATTGACAGCGTGTACACCAACAGAATGTCTCGGAGTGGAGGGAGGTGTGTTGTTCCACCTAACAGCGCTGAAATTCAACAGTTAGAAGCAGTCAGCACCCTGAATGGGGAAATAATGCCAACGACAGGAGCTGAAAAGCAGGTCGTCAGGAAAAAAAAAAAACAATTCAAACAGTGGCACGAGAACATAGAGCTGACGGAGATACAGGGAATGTAACTACTTTAACCAACAGAGTACCGGAGACTGTTGAACCAGAGAGAAAAAAAACATAATGTACTAACTACTTTTAACACCAAATTGTTTTTTCCCCTTTCCATCAAGGAAACAGGAGAGAAGGGGATGAGAATGAGATCGAGAAGCAGGAGCAGAATAAAAAGGAAACTGGACACTAACAATAAAAAGGCCTCGGGACTCCAGAAGAAACAATGATTTGGAAGTTGTCACCCCATGTACTTACATCAGAAGAGACTAGTGTCTTAAAGACAGGACTATCCTTTATTCCAAGCCAAAAGATGGACTTTACTAAGGTAATTTTTGATTTAAAGCTGTTTACTAGAAATTTGATTTTAAAACTGAATTTTAAAAGTAATGAAAGTGTTGACGATGTAGAAATTTTTAGAAAAAAAGAGTACATGCGTATCAGTACTTAATCCAGTGATTAATGCCTTTGAAAGACTATGCATTAATGACACACAAGATTATAAATTAAAGAGGTACAACCTGACAAAAAAATGAGTATCTGGCACTTAGAAGCTAATCATAACATAACTATAAGACTGGCGGACAAGGGAGGTCCTTTAGTGATATATGATGTGGAAAGATATCAGAATGACATGAAAATAATGTTGTCAGATGCTCATTTTTATTCTGTCATAAATAAAGTTAAGAGTTCAAAGTGTCATAAGACATATTAATACAGTTTATACTGAACTTTTTAGAAATGGTAAGACTGACAAAAGTTTTCATGACTTCTTAACAGTACAGTACAGCATCCACTATTACCTGTGATTCAAAGGTTACCCAAACTTCATAAAGACCCCATATGTCCACCACCAAGACCTATAGTGGCTAGACAAGGATGGAAACACCTTTTGAATGACTTGTTTGATTTTTGTGATAACTATAAGAACTGTGATTTTTGTGATAACTATAAGAACTGTGAAAATGTGTATTTAGTAACTATGGATATTACATCACTGTTTACTATGATCCCGAACAAAGAAGGAATAAGCAACATAGAGTTATTTTGTAAGTCTTGTAAAGAATTTAATGAAGGGAACATGGAAGTTATTACTAAGTTGTTAAAGACAGTCTTGGAAAATAACATTTATGTTTAATGAAACTATCTATTGGCAGAGGTATGGTGTAGCTATGGGCCCTTCTTGTACCAACAGCTAAGCCAATGCTGTACTAACCGTTTGGGAAGATGAATTTATTCTAAGAGGGAGATACAGACAACATATTCTGTATTACTGTAGGTTTGTGGATGACCTTTTTTGTTATGGGGGGCACAGGTACAGTTTGCAGATTTCTTTGACTACATTAATAACTCTACAAAATTACTTAAAATTTTCAGTGGATATGTCATTAGAAGAAGTTCACTTTTTGGATGTTAACATTAAAAAAGATGTTGAAGGGAGGATATATACAAATTTATATAAGAAAGAATGCCACTGTGACAGTTTTGTGCACAGAACCAGTACGCACCCTCCACATATATTTAAGAGCGTAGCACATAGCCAGTTACTTAGAGCATCAAGGCTTAATGCAAGAACAGAGGACTTTGAACAACAAGCTAAAAAGATGAGTCAACATTTTGTAGAGAGAGGTTACCATAAGGATGAAATTAATAAAACTAGAGATATGGTGGTTGGAATGAGGGAAAACATAGCTAGACCATATTTTTCTAAAAGGAATAATATGTCAATACATACAACACATAAAAGCACTGGGAAATTTTGATGACAGATAAAGAGATTAGTTCCTTACTGGAACATAGACCAAGTTTTGCACATAAGAATATGCACTCTTTAAAGAGAAGACTATTTTAAGAATGAAAATATAGGGAAAAGAGATGGACAGACTTGTCCATGTGGAAGATGTTCCATGTGTAAATATAGAAGTAACAGTAATAAGTTTTTACATCCTGACACAGGCAGGGAATATATATTTAACAATTCAGCTATATGTGCTTCAGAACACATTATTTATTTAGCCCAATGTTCAGTATGTTTTTGTTTCTATGTGGGAAAACAGATAGAGCCCTTAGAGATCATATCAAGGAACATATGTACCAGATGCAGAAAAAAAGTGATGTTAGTGCATTATCGAAACATATTAGAGTGAATGACAATACACAATTTTACTTTTTTAATTATAGGTAAAATATACGACAACATCAAAATGGAGTACATTAGAAACGGGACAGAACAGCTTGAGGCAAAATGGATTATAAGACTGAAAGCAGATTCTGGGCATGGGTTAAACGACAGGATACCCATAAGACCAAAACTTAAAGCAAGACCATTGAATAAATGAAATGTCATTTTATGACATGCTTACTTATATTAAGTATTAGAGATTTTTAATAGTATATGTTTATATCTGAGCACATTATGTTCGTATATTTATGTGTGCATTTTTTATATATATATTCTTTATACATGTGATTTTTTTGTGTGTTTGTTATGCATTATACTTTTTAGAATCATGTTTACACAGTGAAGGACTGAATGTTTTTACTTAATGAAGGATATTTCTTTAAGATGATTGTGACTTAACTAGTTGGTTTAAGGTGTATAAGTTACACAGTAGACAGCATGCATTTGTATCTGAAGAAGCTGAAGTTATCTGTGAAAGCGCTTATATGTCTATGGTTGAATAAAGAAGAACTACCTGCCATTTTTTGGACTACAAGTGTTTTACATTTAAAGTAGAAATATGTTACAAGATAACCAAATTTGCAACAAACCACCACTCCACCCACCATTGCATACCTCTAAAAACATTAAATTGGCTCGAATTCCCCCACTATCTTGCTCATCTTCAATTAACTACTACACACAAATTACTTACTAAACCACTGGATTGCCCTGCCCTAAAGTCCTTATTCTCACACTATAATCCCAACAGGTTCCTAAGATCAGATAATCAATACTTCCTCCAAATTCAGAAACCTAAACTACCCGCTGGTCAACTACTATACTCCTGGGTAATAGCTAAAATCTTGAACAGTGTTCCCACAGCCATTTGCACTACACAAGGTAGTGCCTCCTTCAAAACTGCCCTACGCACATGCACCTTTACTCCAAATGGATCTGTAACTGCACTAAGCCTCCTCCGCCCATTAACTAGATCTTAGTGCTAAACCATTTCCCCTTTTTCTCCTTGTACTCACATATTCCTATTACTACTAATGACCTTCTCTCATGGTCTCCATCTCTATTACTCCACCCTTCTTGCCTCTGCTGGTATCACTCAACTTTGAACATGTTCCTTTTCATACTCTTCCATTCATTTCCTCTCGTATACTATCACTGCTCCAACATCACTACTACAGCCTCTTAATGTCTTCCCCAGCTCTAAATCTCAGTCATCATCTGAAGGCTAAGCATTTTATATTCACCCATACTACGTCAACTATAGTTGTAGTACACTGCAATTAGTTTTATTAAGTGTGTAACAAGTCTCTGTATATATTCAAAATGTACTACTGTTTTAAGAATTTTTTTCCTCCATCTGTACTGTATATACTCAAAATGTGCGTCTTTTGACATACTATCCTGTTTCATGTGAAGCGTTTCTCCCTGGGCCTCCACTAAAATGGGCTCTGCTTGGCTCAGTGGACTTCCCCAATAAACAAATGCCAATAAATAAATAAACAATAAATAATTCCTAAGTACCATTTCAGTATTCGGCTGCAGAAGTACTACATTTTACATATGTTCTTCTGACTACACTTGCATAAATCTGCACTGCACTTGTTTAAAAATTTGGCAAACAAGTAAAATAGACTTTTCTTTTCATACAATTACTCACTTATAAACAGGTATAATCTGCTAGGCAGAACTACTTCTGCAGGGGTGAATCAGGAATGCTGGTCTGATTAATCAAGCTGCACAGAATTATGCAGCATACTAAGTATACGATAAAATAAATAATCCGGGATTGCAGAATAAAGCTTATTTCCAGCTTTTGGCTTCAACTATCCATATAAGAATTTAACCTATTTCCATCAAAAATAAATATACTTCAAGGCTAGTCAAACAGGACAATGCATTTCAGCTGCTCCATGTTCAAATCACCATAGATAAAATCCAGTACCACTTCATTGCAAGCTACAGGTCCCCCTCTATGACCCAGGAAACCCATACCATGTATTTAAACTTATTAGAAACACTAACCATCCAACCCAATACCATATTCATGGGTGAATTTAACTACCCCGCTATTAACTTGGAATCCTATATGACACCAAACCTATATCCACAGAGGTTTCTGGAATTTATAAACACAAACTCCCTGGACCAGAGAGTCAATACACCAACAAGGGGTGCAACCATACTGGATCTGGTCCTCACTAATATAGGAGACTGCTGCACACCCCCTACTGTAAAGCCTTCTCTGGTAAGGTCAGACCACAAAATGGTCTCCTTTGAAGTGAAAATAAAACCTGGCTCCCCAGCTAAACCTGGAATATTCAGTAACTATTCTAAGGCTAACCTCCTGCTATTAAGTGAGAACCTGGCAAATTTCAAGCCCCCATAATCCCGAAGAATACTGCTGCCTATGCAGAACTGTTCGCAGAAACCCTATACAAGCATGTTAACAGCTGCATAGCGGCAGCTGTACCCCCCAGGAAGTAGTACAGAACTAACTCCAAAAACAAGCTACCTTGGTAGAATCACAAAATCAATAGGCTGTATAACAGAAGGAAGAAAATCATGGCAAAAATTAGGAGGTACAGCACCCAGCAGGATAAAAGCACTCTCATCAAACTGAACAACTCAGAGGACAAATAAAGTCTACAAAAGCCAAATTTCAGGTAGGTTTGGCCTCCCAGGCCAACGACAACCACAAAGCATTCTTTAGCTATGTCTGCAATCTCAAAGGCAATACACAATTGCATGCAGAGCACACTGTGAATGGAGCCACCTATACTGAGCCAGAAGATATAGCAAACCTCCTGGCTGATAAATTCAGCTTCAAGTTTACCCTTCTCTCCCCCTCAACCTTCCCTCAGGAAGGTATCATTAAATATATCTCCCCCTACTATCACTAGGGAACAGGTCCTTAATGCTCTAAGACCAAGAACACTGCATCAGTGGGACCAGACAATATCCCAGAATGCCTTTTAAATGGCATGAGACATGACTTATCAGGGTCTCTGGAATTAGTATTTATCTGTAGCCTCCAAACAGGCTTCATATGCCTCATGAATGGAGAAACGCAACAGTCACTCCTCTGCACAAAGCTGGGCCATCTACAGACACTGGAAACTACAGACCCACAAGTCTCATTACTCTTATATGTAAAGCCATGCAAATAATTATCATGAAGATGATCAATAGAGATAGAGTAAACCTCCCAACATTTGGTTTCTTCAAGGGCAGATCACGCCTACTCAACCTGGTGGACTTCATCAAGAAGGTCACCAAAGCAATGGATGAGGACAAAATCATTCACGCTCCCTTCCTTGACTTGGCCAAGACATCGGACACAGTACCCTACTCAGGCATTGCTGATAAACTCAAGAGGTTAGGTACAAACCCCATATGTCACCTGGTGGAAAGTCAAGTGGCTCACAGACAGGCCCGAGGAAGTTAAAATACACAAACAAAAACACACAATCACAAATCTTGTATACAAGGTGACCTTATGAGTTTAAATCAGTTGTGGTGTATATTCTTTTCTGCTTGGTGGTGTATCAGGCAAAGAAAAAAAAACAAACAAACAGCATACAAGTAGAAACTGTGCATTTTTGGTAAAAGTAGTAAAGACAATCCTCTTGAGGCATTATTTTGATTATACATATGAGCCCCAGGTCTTTAGAGAAAGAGAACAAGATTGGAAATGTCACGATTTGCTTGGTGTGTCCAACACAGACTCAGGGGGAAAAGAGTGGAGGGAAGGAAGCAGATATCACAGTAAGGGAACTCTATGTATTTAAGGTGCAGAGTGCCATTTTGTCTAAGGTTATGGCTGCAGAACCTTGGCAAGTATATTAGTGGATTGGAGGGTTGCAAGTAAGTGATATGTATTAGGAAGGACAGTAACATGAGTATATCCTGAAAGGAAAGTGAGGAGAAGTGGAAGTGAGAGAGCAAGCAGTGAGTTGAAGGTAGAAGGAGCAAGTAGGAAGTCGTCTTTGTGAGAATAGAGGTAAGAAAAGACATGGTACTAGTGGAGTTGTTGGGGTGGGTGGGAGCAGCAGACTTTAGGAAGAATTATGCAACAGTAAAACTGACATTGGGAGAGAGAGAGATGGACAGCAACTAGGACTGGGAACAGGATGGATAAGTTGTCAACTAGGTACACAGAGTTAGACTAGTGGAGTGCCCAGTCTGTAGTAAAAAAAAAAATAGACCGAGTTACAGAGCTAGCTTGTGTGAATGCAGGAGCAGAGGCATTTGTCCATCAGATATTATTTTCTTTTTTGAAAGAGGAGAGATGGCAGAAAAGATCCATTTTGAAATTGTTTGGAGACAGGAAGGCCCAAGTTCTTACCCTGAAAGGAAACAAAAAGCTGAATTGTTTTTCTGATAGACTTGTTCTTGCTCAGATAAAACCTTAGTTGTCTGTGAACATCTAAAGAATACACAATTCTCTCTCCACTCCCATTTTGACGGGAGGGGAGAAAGAAAGGAAGAATGATAATCTGGTTCAAAGACAGCCCACTGACCTCCTTAGAAATAAAGGATAGGTTAAAGCCTAAGAGCAGCCCTATCTTTATGAAAAAAACAAAAAGGGATAGCCACTAGATGAACAGTCTTCCAAGCAGAAAACTGATGAACATAAGCAGGATCAAACGGAGGAAGGAAACTTCCCCCAAAACACAATTCAGGTTTCAAGGAGGAGGGATAGGTTTTCTATACAGCCTAAGATGAAGGACACCTTTTAAAAACTGTTGACCTCAAAACGTGAAGACAAAGTTGGAGCAAAGAGGAAGCAGGCAGAAATAGCAGACAGATGTGCTTTTACAGAAGAAAATGCCAGCCAAATAAGAGAAAATTATAGGGATACCCAATTTGATAACTGGTCACAATTCTTACAGTACCAGATAGAGCATCTCTTCCATTTGGAAACATAAGATTTTCTTGCAGCAGGTTTCCTAGCCTCCTGTAATAACCACAGAATGTGCTTAGAGAATAGGTGCTTGAAACAAATTAAAGTTTGATTATCCACAAGTTTAGATGAAAACCCATTTGCTGTGTGAGCAACTTCATCAGGTGAGGTAACCTGTGATAATTGCCCTAGACTACATGGAATAGAATGGGGAACTACTGCCGTCTGGGCCAAAAGGGAGTCACCTGCAAGATTTTGGGCATGTCCTCCATGATTTCCTTTTCAGGAAAAAGACATGGTGTCCACATTCCAAGCCTATGGACATGAAATCCTGAAACAAAAATGCCTGAGCTGCCTGTTCTGATGAAGAGATTTATCTGAGGATACCCCATCAATGAACAATTTACAAGACCACCTCTCTAACATCCATTCTTCAGAGTCTGCCTGGCATCTGCTCAAGTATTCTGCCACTGAATTGTTCTTCAAGAGAAAGTAAACTGCTAGCATACAGCAAAACCTGACCTTGCTATGTCCAGTCAGTCATCACTAGTCTGCAAAGGATTTAAGAAATGTGCCGCCTTGTTTGTTTGTGGTCACCTAACTGAGGTGTTGTCTGTAAATACCTAGGATTTACCTGAAGACCAAAAGTAATGCAGGGATTTCAAGGCTAGAATAATTGTCTGCATTTTCCTAATATTTATGTGGTTCTTTGTCCTTTCTGAATCATACACCCTGGATTTTTACATTAATACAGCAAGCGTCCCAAGCCAGGTCAGAAACATTTGTACAACAGTCTTGAAAAGGGATAGGAACCAGAAAGTGCCCTCCTGGATTGAGTGCTACCTAGCTGATCCACCAAAGAAACTATTTCTTGATAAATGGCAACAGAAAAATTGGGAAGCTCAAAGGATGGCAATATTGTGTCCATATTGATTTGAGATGCTGCTGAATCTTCCTCATACAAAGCATGTCTGAAGGAGTCACTAGAATACTGTAGCCCATAAACCTCAGTGCTCTCAAGATCTCTCTTGCTGAGGTTATATCTAGAAGAGAAGGAGATTGGAAGTATTCCTTTAGGAAAACCATTTTGTTCTGAGGAAGAAAGGCAATAATTAGCATACAACTAAATCTGTAAACCAGAAACACCGGATCCTGGGAGGAAACCAAACTGCATTTTTTATGTTTATGGTGAATCCCAATAAGTGAAAGGTTTTTTTTTTTTTTTTTTTTTTTACAGCTGAAGTTCAGAGGTAACTTTCAAAGGAGCAGGTCATCCAAGCAAGAGAAAAATCTACATTTCTTGGAGCCTGCAGAAGGCAACAACCAAAGTTAGGTACTTTGTGAAAACTCTTGATGTAGTAAAGCCCAAAGGGTAAAGTATGGAACTGAAAATGATGTACCATAACAGACGATCTGAAAAACATCTTGTGGTCTCTGCATGGACTGGGAAGTGAATATACACATCTTTGTAGTCATTTTAAATTTTGGAACCATCAGAAATAAAGGAAAAAACTAGAATGAGTCTCAATTTTCTGGGAACAAAAAAATTCCTTGAACTGAAGTCTATCTCCTTCTCATGAGGAGGGACTAAGTCTGCCATATCCTGAAGAAATAAAACTCGCAGAACTGGAGGAAATAAATGGGGTTGTTTTGATGGAACAGGAGAGATGCCTTTATCTTTGTGGAAGAGACAGCCATGCCATCTCTAGAACCACTATGAATTACTGCAAGTACCCAACTGTCTTAGGTGACAGATTCCCAGACTGGAAAGGATAACAGGAGAAAGTTTCTTTGATAGAGGTGTCTGGGTACAGCGTGGTTTGGAAGCCAGGAGCAGGTAGTCACAAGGAGGTAGGTTTGTCAGGAGCTGGGAGTTTATGCCCCTTAAACTCCTGCTTGGGTTTGTCTTGAAACCTTTTTTTGAATATCTTTTACCCTTTTTGGGGGGGGGGGTCTTTTGTTCTTTATGAAAAAGGGACCAGCTTTAAAAGGGTAGTTTCTCTGAAACTTGGGAACAGAAGAAAGACCTGTTTAGCATCTTACCTCTCTCCCGAAGGTTTTTGAAAATGCCAGCAGAACGACCAGAGAGACTTTCTCTCCAGAACGTCCAAGATTTTAGATTTAACATCCTCAAGAAGCAAATGAAACTTAAGCCAAGCAAATCTCCTGAGAAAATAACTAGTAGCAGCTGCTCTGGAGGAAGCATCAACTGCACCACAGCTGCATAACTCAGTAAAGAAACAACAGAAGACCTGATTTCATAATCAGGTATATCAGATATACAAAGGACTCCCAAAAAGAATAGATACCTAGCTACATGTCAGATAATTAACAGCATGAAAGGCCAAAGAAGAGGAGGTACAATCCTTTTTTTCCCATACTCATCAATATCCTTGCTATCTTTATTAGAAAGAACATTTGTACAATGCAGGAGTTTTGTAGGCTTATCAAATTCTAGCAGATGCATACAGAAGGATCAAGGGCATGAAGAGTGACAGTGGAGATATCTAGGTCTGATCAGATGGCCGAAGCATCAGATTTGGTCTTCTTAAGCTGCTTTTTTTGGCTGACGCAGGAAATTTGGGTGGGAAACTTCGGTATCCATTTCAATGTGTGCAAGCTCCTTAAGTCTCTGATGTTCAAGATAAATCAGAAAGGAAAAAATGGTTCCTGAGGACCTTGAGGACAATGGATTAGCAAACGGAATAATTACTATAATTGTGACTGGCTCATAGGCAAAAAGATATTTAGTACAGTTGCCCCCTATACGGTATTTACTTACCCACAATCATATTTTCCTTTCTTAGCTGACATGAAAAAAGTTCAAGTTTAGTCAAAAATAAGAAAAAAAAATAAGCTTCCTTAATAAGGATACTTACCTGTTCTAGGCAAATGGAACTGCCAAGTATTGCACAGCTGAGATACCAATAGAGAAATGTTGGCTCAGGCAGGTGGCAAGAAGGTTATGCCCAACAAATGCAAGTCATCTTTAAAGATGCAAACCTTTAATGAGCAGCAACCGATAAGCCAAGTATATCAACATGTACAGAAAACACACAAGGGACATAAAAACAAATTGACTTTCCATCTGATCATAAGCAGTTTGTGTGTTCTTGAAATGAATGTCAAGACTCACTTCTGAGCTATGCTTCACTTGCAAGGTGAATTTGACATCTGTATTTTAAGAACACAAAACTGTTTATGATCAAACCCCTGGTCCCAATCCTCTACAGAAGACTGTTACATTACACTGCCAAAGCTATTTTTATTTTGCAATCTTTCAGAGCAGATCATGAGATTATACTGCCAGCATTCTTGTTGTTCTGCCCTAGAACTTGCAAAAGTCTCTGATTTTGCATCATAGTGTTGTTACATTCCACACCATTTTTTTAATTAATGGTAAATAAATCAGCTAAAATTGTCAGTCAATAATGCCAGATGTTTCATATTTCTTGCCAGTTACAAAATATGCATTGTTGCAAAAAACTGTTGTGTTTTTTTTCATAAATGAATCACTTGAGACTAAGTTGGTCAGTAATGCCAGACATTTCAGTTTCAGACTTCTTCTTCTTTAGAAAACGCATGCGGACTCTATCTGCTCTCATACACACTTGGTCGCTCTCTTGCTCTCTCACCCAGTCTTTCATTCCCGATGTTACTCTTCCCCTTTACACCTTTCCCATTCTCTCTAAATACAAGCCACTATCAGATCATAACCGTCTTTGTATAATAACAGTTCAAGCTTGCATTAGCTGCTCCTAATCGTCAAAGTTAAAAAGTCCCCAGTCTCATTCCTATGCTGTCCTAATCACCTTTAGAAACAGAAGTGCTGCTATACTGACTTCCTTTAACATAAAGCTAAGCAACTACAAGTCTTTTATTAAATTCATACAAATTCAAAAGTACCAAAAAAACTGTTAAACGGCTTCAGCACAGGTAGACCGTAGCACAAGCACTTTCATTTGGGGCACATAATTAAAATCTTGCCAACATTAACTGTGACTGGAAAAGGAACTGTTAAAAGTCCTACAAACTCTAGCATGCTAATGTTAACATTTGCATTAGCACTGGAAAATGGATACATTTTAAGCACTAACAAATTATGTAGTCATAACCAACAGCAGAAGTGCTATACCTTTTTTAAAACTACAAACATGGTTACAAAATGATTACCTGTCCAGTTTGATCCGTGCCAGTAATGGTTCTAGCCATCCCATAGTGCATTCACAGTGGGCATCTAAGAAAGTGATGACCTGTCCCTTGGAAGCTGCTGCACCCCTCAGTCTGGCTCTTATGAGTCCAGAACGTTGTTCCATCCTAATCACCCGGATAGGCACTTCTAATTTCTTCACATACTGTTCAAGTTGTCTTTTCAAGAAATCTGAAGACAAAGGGAATTTAAAGTTTAAACAAAAATAAGACTTTCAAATGTAAATCTTTTAAAAATAAATGAAATAAGTTTATACCGCTTGTACATTTTCATACAGAAGAAAGGTAAGCATTAATAAGAACAAATTTCCACTATGAATAAAAAGTTAAACAGTTCATGTCAGCAAAGATGAAAACAGACAGCTATTCTAAGGCAACGTCATGTACTGTGAAGGTCACCATTATGTTCATCAAAGGTGAAATAAAAGCAACAGACTATAATAAAACTGCATTAAATTGCCTTCAACATGCTTGAGATAACAACCTGTTCATGATCGTCTATTGTATGCTGCTAAAACCTGTAACTCCCTTGTGCCATAAATGTCCACATTAAATGCATAAAGTAGTCTTGAAATGTTATAACTAAACTACTTATTTCCTTAAAAAGGAATGCAGAAGTGTGGAAATTTTAGTCAACATTAGGAAAGCAGTCCTTGACTTTGTGACGTAGACGGATATGCAGCACTGACTGCACACCCAGACTACCAACGATCAATTAGCAGCTCAATTCCTTGAGGAGCGCTGTGTGTGTGTGTGTGTGTGTGTGTGTGTGTGTGTGTGTGTGTCGGGAATGACAGGTACTCTTTTGACTTGACAATCTTGGGAGGGGGACGCTATTGCCTACAATCTGCAACTCTAACACTGCATTACCACTAAATCTTGGCACTACAGGGTAGAACTGGACCGAACTGACATTACTAATAATGAAGTTGCCAATGTCAGCAACTCCTCTTCTGCATGGCATCACAAAAAATTTCCCCTGCAAACATAATAGCATATATGAAGCTTTTAGAGGCTCCACTCAGAGTTCTCCCTTCCTCGCCTGCCTACAGTTGAAGACCAAAGAAAAAAATAAAAAGGATCCTTACTTTTTGAGCTGTGGTCCAGACAAAAAGGTCTTTTTTTTTTTTTACCTCATCTAAGAAAAAGTTCTACCTTAAACTTTCAAAACTACAGCAAACCACTTGCTATGCATGCAACAAGTGGCTTGCTACACAACAAAATTGTCTAATAGGTTGTATGTTATTGTGGAAATCTACAGCCCCTGAAAGGGCTTTATTTCCACAATTAACACACCCTTGTCAGGCATTACTGCACTTAGAGAATGGGCTATCTGCTAATTGTTTTATATATGTTTTTAACACTATACACATACTTTTTATATTTTTTTGATATAAAAGAGTTCGACTGCCTGATGAATCATACTTGTTTTATTATGTAAAAGGAAGTTCTTTACATCAAAAATATAAAGATATACAAGTATTTGATGTTTAAAAACGTACACAAACATTCAGAAGTACAAACATACAGATACATACACTTTCAAAAACATACACATATGTATATACATATATTTAAACATACAATGCAATTAACAGACACTTTTTACCACTCTTTGACCCTCCCCGTTCATTGCTTTTGCTGCAAAATATATTTTTCCCAGTTAAGCAGTCATTAAATAAAAAAAAAGCAAGAGTTACCTAACTCTTGATGTTTAATCAAACAAACTAAATCATTTCTGATATAATCTGCTGCAGCCAGCTGCCTGTTGTTCTCGATGTCTCACTCAGTCACACTTATGCTGTGAAGTATGCACGCAAGCACACTTGCAAAGCATTCAAACACACATCAACACAAATGCAGAAGCAGACTTTTTTTTCCAACTTAATTTTTTACTTGAATTCTAAGCTAGCTAAACAGCAAACTTAACATTTAACAAGTGTAAAAAACGGTGGTCATTTAGATTTTACTTGTCCAGGCTTCACGGCAGCTTAATATGCTGCTGTGAAGTGGCAGA